>NC_089589.1:15109772-15409772 GCF_019320115.1 Miscanthus floridulus | reverse complement strand
ACACACACATACTTATCTTCACGAAGAGGAGGAATGAGTGGTTATCGTGGCTACTGTCTAGATGCGTCTCCCTTCTCCTAGAAGCCAAGGAAGCAAATGGTAGATGTACACAATAAGTTGGTCCACTTTCCTGTGCTGCACCTATGACATGTGGGCTCTGTAGGAGCAATTACTCTCCCCATGGTCCACTCATGAGGAGGATTTCCCAACAAACCCTAGATAAGCTGTCAAACGCGCCTGGATTCTGACTTGACTACTAAACTATCCACTACACCAGCCTACAGCCTAACGACCCAGGGTCAGGAAACCTTCGTGTAAATAACACTTCAAAAAAAAAACCTTCCTGTAAATTATCCTATCTTTGCCCGAGTTAGGTAGGAGTAAAACCCTCTGGTAACCTGTATGATTACCAAAGAGGTATTGTAACAAAATTTTCTAAGACCTTAAAGGAATGCTACAATTTTTTCTAACCCTCTTAAAGGAAATCGTTCCAAGGCACATTCATGGAAAAAAAACATAAAATTTGAATAGCAATGCTTGAATAATGGCATTACTGCATTGCAGTACTGAAGCAATGAGATTGGGGAGCTGTTTCATGATTTCATCCCCCAACCAATTTAATACATGTTGCGCATCAACAAATAATAAATAGACGGTGATGAGGTTCCATATCTCACAAGGGTAGGATGCCCTTGGGAACATGCATTTTCCAGGGCTTTATTCTACGAATGAAAGAAGACTAGAGGAGATGGAGGCACAAGTACAGAGCCATCCAGATGCTGTATATATATGGAGAATAGGATTCAGGACAGCATTGAGGTTATCCCTTCAAGCTAGCTCATCCGCCGAGATTTGGTCCTCGGTCTGGCCTCCGTCCTCCAAGCTCTGTTTGCAAAAAATACACAAAGTGGCTCAGTAATGGAATAGTAGATTGACAAAAAAGATTATACTGAAATTGCATAAAAAGAGATCCAATCGTAAACAAGGTTACACGCCTGTTTCTTGATGGCATTGTCAAAGATAGTAGGAGCAGTTCCCTGTGCTCGTGTCTTATCCAAAGCAAGCTTGATGGCAGTTGTCACAAAATAGGCAATGTTATATGCAAAGAAGGACCCCTCTACAAGATACACACATTGCATTACACATACAACCCTGCAGTAAACAAAAACATGCCCAAAAGTGGAGGAAAAATCAGATACAAGATAAAGACACGGACCGTATAAGGTGAACTTCTGCTCTGCCCTTTTGTTCAGAAAGATTAGAGCCTTGTTTCCTGCTGCAGGGTCAATGTGGAAAAGCTTAGCAACATCAGGACTTGAAGTCTCGTAAAATTTGACACCACGTTCCAGCTTTGACGCATTAGCAAATTCATCACTGTAACCCCTCTGTAGCATTTGGCAAAAAAAAAAAAAGACAGTTCCGAGAATTAAAATTGTTTCCATCATGTAATGCTGCTTTCTTGCTCTCGTAGGCCATCATCTAGCTTAAAAAAAAATGCGAGACAGACAACAGCTACCACTACAGAATAACTAAGTAGTACTCCCTCCGTTCTAATTTAGATAGATAGTAAAATTAATATATCTAAAAAGACAAAACGTCTTACAATTTAGAATGAAGTGATAATAATTAATATATATGAAGAAAGTAACTGAAAGAAAGAAAGGGCCGGGTTCATACTGATGGAGAGTTGATGTAGGCAACAACCGCCATGTTGATTTTATCCTCGGCGAGTACCGCCTCAGCATCATCCATGGTGGCGATGCTTTTCAGATTAGGTGAAGCTTTCCACTCGCGGATGTCAAGGTGGTAGAGCAAGGTCCATAGGTGGGTGATGAACTCGCCACCCTGTGAGAGGCGCCGCATGTGCATCTCCACGTTGCCATACGGCGCCGCGTAGACCAACAAGCGGACCCACGCAAGCACCAGTGTGTCCCAGGGGTCAGAACGGTGGGAACCGTCGTCACCCTCACCCATAAGCTCCTCTGCCATATCCAGGGCATCCCAAAATCTAGGATCCATGTGGTCCTCTCCATTCCATTTTCTATCTCTCCAAGTTTCAGGGTCTGACAGTGCCCCCCCAAGGAATCTGTCCTTGTTCTTTTTTCTTCTTCCGAAGAAGAACCATCTGCTGTCCTTATCCTTGCCCAGAGCCATCCTTGCCGCCTTCTTGAATTCACCGTATGCACGCTTCGTCTCCGGGGCCGGCCCAGGGAGTAACTCTGGAGCTGACTCCACCAAGTAGGCGCAATACTTGGACAGAGCATTGGCCACGTGCCGGTTCCGGTTCGAGCCATCCTCCTGTTTTGGTTCCTGTTCTTTTAGTTCGCAGTACCATGTCGCAATGTGCAACTTCATAAACCTTCTGATGCTTGGATGCTTCTTAGAAAAGGATAACCAATTCCCATCTAATCTGTCGGTCTCGATCTTATCAAGAAACTTAACAATGGATTCCTTCACGTCGTCGTCCAACCTAATGGCAGGTCTTTTGTTGGTGTCGCTGCCCAGCAAATCCCAGAGCACCTCCCAAATGTAGTCCAAACCTAGCGTCATCACCAAGCGAGCACATTTCTTGTAAAGAAAGCCAATGGATGCTAACCTCCTGACTATTGACTTGGACTCTTTCCTGCTGCTGCTGCTGCTGCTGCCTGCTTCACCGTTGTCTCCTACAGTCATGGATGTTGTTGAGCTACTGACTGGTGACTTGCACTCTTTCCTCTTGCTGCTCCCTTCACCGTTTTTTCCTGCAGTCATGGATATTATTGAACTACTGACTGACTCTTTCCCGGTGCTGCTCCCTTCGCCGTTTTTTTCCGCAGTTAATCTCCCTTCAGGTAGTACTGAATACTGGCCGATCTTGTCTTGCCACAGGTACTTGTCAAACCAATTACTGCTGGTAGCTACAGACGCTTTCAATCTCATCAACCTTGCCCACCACCATGGCGTTTCATACGCACCTTGAGACCAGATTACCTTCTGTATGTTGGTGGCGTACCTAGAGGCAACGGCGACTCTCGCCCAGTTTGAGGTCCAGGACGGAATCAAGTGCATCAGCTGCAACAGAGCCTGGAACACCAATATGACAAAAGTGACAACAAGATCTGCAGTCGTGGTGTTCACTACATTGGTGCCACCACCACCACCAGAACCAGAAGTAGTATGGTGGCGGCTACTCATTGTCCCAGGAATGGCAGCTGCTACCCCAACAAAATTAAACATATCCCAATGAATGAAGCCAGTGCCCACAAACTAGCAGTTTTTGCTTGGTAGTAGTGAATGAATGGATTACCGGTGTAGAAGTAATCGTAGACAAGAGCCAACTCAATCTCAATCACCTTCAAGGCCCACTTGTAGTCAGTGCCCTTCAGCATTTCTGGGCGTGGTTTACGGTAGCCCAACCCAAGAACATGCCGTTGCAGATGATGAGACAGAGACATAGCAACACACACATCATGACAGGACCATAGCCACTCATCCTTGTTTCCATCTAACTTTAAAGAGGACAATGCATTTTCTACTTGTTCCAAACTGACACGATCACTCCCGTCAATGCCAAAATTGACGATCATACTATCTCGTTCAATTGCATGTATGTCGGGATGTTTTTTTTAAAACGTAACCGTGCCCAAGACCATCCAGCAAATTTTCAATCTTGTCTCTCATTCTCCTTTGTTGCACAAGAGACAGTGACCTATGAAATCCCTTGATGAAAGTGATGGCAGACAGCATGCCAATAGCTGTGTTACCAACTACAGTGGAGATGGTTGATATACTCATTAGTAGCACATATCCACAGTGGAGGCAAATTCCAAATACCACCTTTGAGAGCTGTCCCTTGTAGTCAAGGCCATTGTAGGCGGTCACTGGATCAATGCACCCAAATAGGGTGAACAAGGACACACATATGGGATACATCTCACTCGTCACCGATGATGATTGCATTAGACCAATGCTATAGGTCCCAAGGGATAGAGATAACACTTGTGCAGCAAAGAAGCCTTTTTGGACTATCCAGCTATTGGACCAGCGGCGGCATGACCCGTAGGCAGCAAGGAAGAAACTGAAGATGATGGCCACCATATATTGCTAATAACTGGATACGTAGCACTGTCCCCCTTGGGCTTTCCCACAGATCTCTCAATTGATGCGAGGACATTGTTGACGTTGTATTTAACAAGTGCTCCTTCATAGTCCCCATGCGACGATAATCCACCTTAACAGGAGAAGATGTTTGTAAGTGTAATGAACCAGCTTGCATCTCTATCTAAGCATGAGCATCACCAACATCGTCTTCTCTAAAAGGTTATTTTCAAAATGAAAGTTTAGTTATAGTTTCTGGCATAGGCGGACCGATCCATAGGGCGATGTAGGGCGGCCACCCTACCATCCCTCTGGCCGGTACCCCTCTCGCCGAGTCCCCAGGGCGGCGCCCCCTGCGACCCTGCAAGTGCCGACCCCGAACAGCAAGGGCGCGAGGCGGCGACAGGAGCGGAGTCGAGGTTGAAGACGAGACGAGAGAGGGATAGGCGTAGTGGGCTGTGGCGTACGTGTGTTGTTACATATAAATGACTGACTCCACTCTTCCGCATGGTCGCTCGTGGGCTCTTGTCGCTACCCTACCGAACACGAGCATGACCGCAGAACGCAGGCAGTGGCGACGGCGCAGTGCTCCTCGCGGCCCAGGCGCTCAACGCCGCCGGCTCCCCTCCGGCCCTCCCGCCGTCCCGCTCGGCGGCACCGCAGGCGGATCTGCCACCTGCGCTTCCCCATCAATTGTCAAGCGGCCAGCCGGTTGCGGCTCCCAGCTGGTTCCCAGCTGCTGGAGGACAGTGCCTACTCGGCTGCTTCCTGCCATAGCTGCCCCGGCGAGCATGTTTAGAGGTAGCATTACCACTTACCAGTTCCTCGGTTACAAAGAAACACGTACTATAAAGATCAATCAAATTTTGATATGTTATTTGTTTGCTAGTCACTTGTATAATTGTATAGATTTTTTTGATTATTCAGAGGGTTTTTTCATAAAGAAGCTGAGCAATTTCGTTACCAATTGAACGATCACATTGAGGAGACCAATTTCCTCTTGAATCTTCATTTATTTACCGAATTAGTGCTTAGAACATAATTGTTATGTAATACCACGACCTATATATGTGGTTTAACTAAAATATCAGTTAATTAAGTTTTATATATGTCGGATGATTTAGTTCCGGCAATGGCTAGCAACGTAATCGCTTAAGAGGAATCAGATGGTAGCATACGAGACAAAAGGATTTATCCACGGTGGCTGGTAAAACCCTACCATATCTTCTTGTATTCGTATGCTTGGTTATTGGGGTTGTTGCTCCTAGCTATGTGGTAGATTGGAATGAGATGGATTGGATTCGGATCACGAGGTCCCTATCCTCCTTTATATAGGCAGAGGGGGTAGCGTTACAATGAGGGCGATCGGCTTAACATATGGGTTTCCTAGTTTGTTACCCGAAATACGCAACAGAATGATCCTATGCTTTCATCCAGATACGCCTATCTCGGATATGATCGGCGTGCCTTGGTCTTCATGTTGATCGACCTCCTCAGCCTTTGTGGGCCTTCTCCTTGTTGGCTTCTGGCCCGATAGAAGGATGTGATCATATATATGGATGGTATGGGTACCCCTGGCCTATATATCCGACAGTAGCCCCTGTAGGACTTAATGACAAGCTAGTGAATATAGCTAAGCCCTCGGGTATCACAGATTCCCTATAACTTTAGGTACTATGAGTACTAATGAGCTTCTTCTCGAGTACTGAGGCTTTGAGTAGAGCGATTTGGGGCCCTTAAGTGTTAAGGCCCTGTATGCATTCAACTCGGGTGCCGAGGAGCTTATTCCGGTGGTAACACCGCACGTTTGGGGACATGATTCCTAGAGAGATGGGAGCATCTGAATCAGGTGGTAGCATCGCATAGTTGGAAACATAGCTTCCAGGGCGTTATTAACGCCTTACTCAGGTGGTAACACTGCATACCTGGAAATCTATAGCTTCCAGGGCATTGTGAAAGCCTTGCCCGGGTGGTAACACCGCATACCTAGAAACATAGCTTCCAGGGTGTTGTGAACGCCTTACTCGAGTGGTAACACAGCATACATGGAAACGTAGCTTCTAGGGCGTTGTGAATGCCTTACTCGGGTGGTAACACCGCATACCTGGAAACATAGCTTCTAGGGCATTATGAACGCCTTGCTCAGGTGGTAACACCACATTGTTGAGAACTTGGTTCCCGATGATATGTAGTGCGAGCTTTAGTCATTCCACGTTATTGAGTCGTGTTAAAAAATGATATAGAAAGGACATGGTAGTTTGTACCGTCTCAATTTTTACGCAACGCTACTTCTAGTCCTGCACATCTTAGTAAAACGGGGTGGTGTGCACCGTGCGAATTTTTAATCGTGAAAAGGGAGGCAACAAAAGTAGGGGAGAGGATTCATCGATACCTTTGGTTACCTAGAGATGACCCGATTCGAGTCAGTTTTTAGTTTGCTCTGCACCAAGTGCCTCACGTTTTTCTTTGAGACCTGCCAATTAGTGGGACCTCAAATTTTTGTGGACATCATAGCGGAAAGTGTGAGGCAAAGTCTCGTAGCCCAGAGGCCAAGACAACAGTAGTGTCCCAGGCCAGGAAGCGCTGAGGGTGAATAACGAACGCGTGAGTAGCTGTTGGTAGTTGCGTATGTTATTCTTCGAGCTGGTAGTGGATAGAACGAGTGAGCGTCCGCTTCCTAGTGAATAAGAGCAATAGGACTAACCCTGACACGTCATAAAACTCTTTTTTTTAATTCCAGGAGCTCGTACTATGGCCTTGGCCAACTTGTTTTCTGGTTTCCCACATAGGGGCACACATCCGCCGAAATAAGGTACTTCGAGCTCGCTCGGGTACTCGGGACATTTACATGACACCAAATGTTAGAGGTTTTAGGATCATACTAGTGACCCTCCCAAATGCCCCCCTGACTCTAAGATGGCTGGGTCGGTAATAAATCTATTATTACTGCTTACACCTACCGAAGGGGTGTGAACCGGGCCAAGTTCCCGATCTGAGCGTCAGACACTCGCCTGCACCGGCTCATGTGACAATACGTCTTGTTTGGGCTGCTGGGCCCCACGGCCTCCGTGGTTATGCGGATGGGTTCCTTCTCGTTGAAGCTAAGGGGTCAGTTCCGGCGACCTGTCTCCCCACGCGTGTTTCTCAAAGGCCGTGCCTCTCAGAGATCAAGGGGACGTGGCCTATCCTTAACTCCCGCTGTCGCCCAAGAATATTGCTAGAATTCCATCAACCGTGTGCGTCTCCTACTTCATAAAACAGAAGAGAGGGTGAGTTAGTACACCTGCATTGTAGTCTTTACACACTCACCTTTCCCTGCTCACCGCCTCCCTCCCACTTTCTCCAGAGCTTTGGTCGCTGCTCATAGCCAGGGAGAAGCGCCCGAGGGAGGAGCCAGAGAGGGAGCCTGCCGAGGAACGCGTCCCCTGAGGTCCTCCAATCCTTCAGATGGATCTAATTGGATTTGGGTAAGTATGAGTCTGCCCTTGGGTCTGTTCTTGAAGGATTGTGACGCATAACTTGGTGCAGAGCCATCTCAAAGGCGCGCTCGGTGCCGTGGCCTTCCGCGGGCTAGGATGGACCATCGTCGTCGTAGCTCCCGGTGACGTGGGCTGCATCGCCATCGGGCTTCTCCTCCTCTTCGTCTAGTGACAAGGAGTTTGACGATTGTGACCAGGACATCCACACCATCGTGCAGCAGCTGGATGCTACCGGCCAGGCCCTCCGTAATGAATGTCGGGAGGCGGAGCGGCTGAGGGAGTGCCTCTCGTCCGCGGAGACTGCTCGGCGCCGTGGCCGAGGAGACAGCCGTAGCCAAAGCCGTGGCTGCAGCAGCTCAGGCAGAGCTTGCCGGTATGCCGATCTCCATCTTCCCCGTGCCTTATCTGGAGTAACCCATGCTCTGATGCGGAGGGTTTCGCATCCTTGTTTCTTTTAGACGTGCAGGAGCAGTTGGCTGTTGCCTAGAACGAGAGTTGGCCTGGGGGTTGGTGAAGGTGGATCATCTGAGTGAAGAGTCGGCGGCCTGGGTACGTGGCTCTGCCGCCCTGGCAAGGGTCGGCAATAGCCATTATGTGACGCTACAGGAGGCGGCCATTGCTGCGGTCAGGCTGGTACCATGGCCTTCTAGAGTGGATTAGGGAGGTCGTGGCGCATGATGATTGCCATGGGGCTGTGGCAGCCCTGGCTACCACCCATCTACGCTTTCGACCTGAGGTGGATCTATGCACGGTGGAACCCGGGTTTCCGACGAGGGTGGAGATACCCGATGATGTCGACATCGGGCAGTTGATTGCCGAGTTTGCCGCCGCCGCCAATGCCATTGCTGCAGTAGTCAGCGTGGAGTGGGTCATCAAGGACACCCCTCGCCAGGGATGAGTTCCATTAACCTGTTCTCTTGTACAAAAGAAACATCTGAATAAAATTTTGGTTTGCAAATTAGTGATTCTCTGCAAACTTTCCTGTGTGACTGTGCATAGTAGTAGCCCCCGAACACTTGGATAGGTTAGTATAACATATTCAAGTGTTGGGACTTGCAAACCCCCACGACATTCTTGCTTGCGCGTACTACCTGAGTAGAACAGGTCGTTGTCACGGATTTTTTTTGGCTTGTACCCACATAGCCCCTGAGCATTTTGAACTGAGTATCATTGGGCTAGTGTAGCCATGCTCGGGAGGTGCTTTGGTCAGTTAGTGTTGCTTGTGCTGACAATTTGCATCTCGGGATTGGTTTTATAGCCCCCGAATGCCTTGTTATGTTAATGTAACATTGCAAGGTATTGAGAGAAAAAACACTCGTCGAGAGCATTGCATGGAATTAGAACTTAGCCCCCGATCGATCTGGGGAGGTGGTCTCCAGATCTCAGGGACACAAAACTTTTATTCACATCAATCTAAGACGTGTATAACACTATTTAGAAAAAAAGAGAAGATAAAAACTGCACCATTGTACCACTCTAGACTGGGCTAGGGTTTTATTGTGGAAGGTGCTATCAATGCTTTAGGTCTCAGGCTTGGAGCTGCCATCCATGGTCGGGTCGCCCCACTTTTCCTCTTGCCTTGCTTTCTCGGGCGCCTCCTCCGTTGGTGCAACGCCTGCAGCCTTGGGCGCCATGGTCACCGTCCTCTCGCCTGCCGCCGTTACCCTAGTCCAGTCGTTTAACTGGACCTCTGTATTTTTTGGGGAACCGGAGTGTGGACTGGTTAGCTCGGGGCGGTCATTGAGCCCCGGGGGCTTGGCTATGCGTAGGATATGCATGGCTAGGTGCTGGGATGCGGTCGGCTATGGCCGCCACCAGCTCCTGAATCCTTTGGATCGCCTAGCGTCCCTCCTTAATTAGTCGATGGCTACGGCATGGCTGCTGTCTCTCCATAGCCTCGGCTAGGTTTTGCTCAGCATCAGAAAACGACAGGGCCGTCCATAGGATGTTGTTGTGAGCCTAATGGCCGCGGACCATGTTTTCCTCATGGAGCTGACGTCAAATTTTTTATTTTCCTCTGCCAACACATCGTTATGGTTAAGCAGGTGGTCCCAGGCCTCCTGGCTGGTCTTGTAAGGCACTGCGTAGTCAAGGTCGGTTGATTGTGAGGAGAGTGCTCGGGGGTGCGATACCCGCTCTCCCCGTAACCATCCAATGCGCTGAGGTAGCACCCATGCATGTGCGAGATGGTGTCACCATCGTCATCGTCGGAATCGGTGTTCTCGAGCAGTATGTCACAACTATCGAGAAAATGATAAAACTCTGTTAGATTGATGTTTCCAGAGGTGTCCGCGTCATCCCACATGGTGCCATGGTCGGAGTCGTCCGACTCATCCTGGACGGTGCCGCCCAGACTAAGGTTATGGATGGTGACCTTGACAAAGTTAGGATCAAAGTCATCATCACTGCAATCCCAATCAGTTTGATCTAGGTTTTGGGGTTCATCCGTGGGACGTTCGGTGGGTTCCACCGTAGCTTGAGGAAGCTAAGTCTGGCGAGTTGTCACCGTGTTTGTCGGTCCTCCCGAGGATTGGGAGGGGCATGATCGGGTGTCAGATCAATCATGGGGACTAGATCCTTGATCTTGCGAAGGTAAAGAGTGGCGTCGAGGACGTGCCCTCGGCTAGGTTCGGCGAGAAGTTGGCCATAGTGGGGTAGATGACGGGAGATGGTGAGCGGTCCTCCATTCACAACCTCCTCTAGTCTGGCGGCGAAAGCATGGATCTGAAGGGACTGCTCCTCCTCCTGCTTGGATGGCTCGGGTTCCTGCAAGCGTAGGTTCCCAAACTGATCGGCGATGAAGTCAAGCTTGCCAAAGGTGATCTTCTCGCTCGGCTACATCCATCTTCTCTGGCTCGTCGCTAAAGTTGAAGACAATTCCCATCTAAAACGCACAAAACAAATTTGTATGTGAAAGGCTCCTACCTAGCGTGCCAACTATCAGATGATTTAGCTTCGGCAATGCCTGGCAACGTGATCGGCTAAGAGGAATCAGATGGTAGCACACGAGACACAAGGATTTATACTAGTCCGGGCCACGGTGGCACATAAAACTCTAGTCCAGTTGATGATGCTGCTCTTCTTATATCTGTATGCTCGATTACAGGGGCTGTTGCTCCTAGCTACGTGGTAGATTGGAATTGTAACACCCCCGGTGTTACGAGCTTGTTTAGCGCCAAGATTTAGACATAAGAGGAATTACCGAAACGAGTTTCTCGGATTTTAAAATTTAAAACACTTGAACTTATGTTTAAAAGTATCATTTTTGGCGAATTATATTGAACGACTAGTTAAGTAGTTCCTGGATGTTTTGTTTCTATGAGTTAGTATGACGTATGGACTAGAGTATGAAATGCTTAGTGGTTGAAATTAATTAGGTTTAGGCATATTAAAAATTACGGCAAAAGCGCTAAAGGTTGTTAGTTCTAACTAAGCCTTTACTCGGTCTAAGTCAGAAAAGAATCGTAGACAATGCCATTTTGGCATTTAAAATTCAACAAAAATGATTAATCAATATATCCATGTTTTTGTACAGTTGGTTGCATCAAGACGAGCACTTGGGCATGGTGTAGGTTATAGTCATATTGGGTGTCATGTGGTTCTCATAAAAATTGCCTAAGTTTGCTAGAACGCGCTGTGAGCCCCTGTGTTGACGCTGTGTTCAGGAACTAGCATTTTCGTGATGAGGCTATGTTGGCATTCATGTACCTCCTTCTCCAGTTGTACCTTGGTCATTAGGAGTGCTTCATTAGTTAGTCGATAGTACCGATTGAGGGTTCATGGTCATAGTTGAGCCCGCGTCAGTTTAGTAAGGAGTTTTTGGCTCGCTTTAAAAATTGTGCGTGTTGCCATTTCAGCCGTTTGGATCCTGTGGCCGCGGTCACCACGCGCATGCGTATGTGTGCCGGTGTCGAGCTGGGGGCGTGGCCAGACGGCCGCTACTAGTCAGCCCTCGGGCCATGCCGCGTGTCACTGTGTGCGCACGATGTCTTATCGTCGCCTTAGCCGAGCACCGCGAGCTAGCGTGAAGGCCACCCGGCTACGCGCCGGGCCAGGCTTGGTCACTGTCACCGCGCTGTGCGCACGCATGGCCAAGTCACGCATAGGTATGTGCTTTGTCCTCTCCTATCACCTCGTCTCGCCTGGTGGCGCGTTCACAGCCGCTCAACTCACCTACCGTGCTCCTACTCGCATCATCTCCGACTGCTAATAAAATTGAATATAAGGATGCATGTTTAGTAATGCTCCTGCAGATGCAATAAACCCACAAGCCAGATAGCCTTGCATATCCTTGGAGTCTTTTCTTTCCTCCTAACGGGTAAGTCTTGCGGAGTACAATTGAGTACTCAGGGTTTGTTCTACCCTGTTGCAGGTGATAGGTGGATGCTAGAGCTGACACTTGTGTGTGGGAACCTGCTGGTGGGCTCAGCGAGGAATTCCTTAACGTTGCGAACATAGGGTTTATTTGAAACTTCCACCCAAAATGTTTTACAATGGAAAAACTTATAACCTGTTATGATGTATATAGCAGATCATCATGTTAGTGTTTAACTTGTCATTAAATGATTTTATTTCCGCTGAAACACCGATAACATGGTTATATTCCGCTGTTATAAACAATAAATATTATACTCTGATGTTGCATGAAAAGTGATGTAAGAAATGGCTAAAATGTTGTAAGCTTTATTCTCCCATTTATGATCCTGTTGAAAAATGTGAATTTTTGGGTTCTCCCATGGGGTGTGCTCGACAGAACTGCCTGATGTAGCTCACCTTCGGGGTGCTTAGTGTCTAGTGGAAGACAAGCGTCTCCGTAAGTGTGTTATTTCGGGCGGTTCTGCCACAAAGGTGGACTGGATTCGGATCGTGAGGTCCCTACCCTCCTTTATATAGATAGAGGGGGTAGGATTACAATGAGGGTGATCGGCTTAACAGATGGCATTCCTAGTTTGTTACCCAAATGATCCTATGCTATTGTCCAGATACGCCTATCTCAGATGTGCTCGGCGTGCCTTGGTCTTCACGTTGATCAACCTCCATAGCCTTCGTGGGCCTTCTCCTTGATGGCTTCTGGCCCAATAGCCAGATGTGATCGTATATACGGGTGGTACGGGTACCCCTGACCCATATATCCGATAATATATGTGCATGATAGTTCGCCCTACCTCTAATTTTCAGCTGGGTCTACCTCTTCTACTGGCTTTCCGTGGAATGCTGAACAGTCTGATGTAAGCCCTCAAACACCCCGAGCTTGACACTACGTCGTAGTCGAGTAAGCTATAGTCAATCTTAGTGGCCATCGGTCTGTCCAATGTTGAATGGCGGACAGTCTAATAATGCATAGTCCAGACTTGTGTACATCTTAACTTGCAATCCTTTTTTGGGGGAATAAGCCCGTCCCTCACGTTAAACAAGTTTCCTTTTATGCTCTAGCTTAGTTGTAGATGGGCTATGTCTTGGAGCAATTCCAATAGCTTACAAAAACCACTGCCCTAATCCCTCTTGCCCAAAACATGATTTTGGGGGATGTGTAGAAAATAGGCCTCAATCAGCCTATTACAAAACCACTACGCTAATCCCTCTTGCCCAAAAAAAGAGGCAAGTTTAACTACTCTTTCATGTAGCAAGTTGTGTGTGATAAGAAATCTATGAGTTTATCTGTGTACAGTGGCAGAGCTTGCATGAATGTGTGTGTGGGGGGGGGGGGGGCAATTCAAAGCTACACTGCTACAGTATTACCAATAGTAGTATAGACAAATGGAATTCTGTGGAAAATCTTTGTTTTTTAAGTTCTATCTATATAGACTGCAATGAACAATTGGAATTCTGTCAAAGAAGAATGAACAGGGTGCGGATTTACATACTTGTAAGCTATGATCCACTCATCAGCAACAAGAAGCATGGTACGAGAGAGGCAGGAATTAATTGCATGCATGCAGCGGCATGCAAACCTCCAGAGTGATAGAGCCGGAGCAAGGGGGGCCAGGTCCCAGTTTGGCCCCCACGTAGCTCCGTCCGTGTCTGTGTAGTGGAGCACACAGTGTGTTCCCTAGATCTGATAGATGTTACTCCATTTTCTGAATATTTGGGGGCTCATTTGTTATAACCTGCAACCTCATGGACTCTTTAGAAAAACACCCAACCGTCCCAAAGGGGCATCTGTGCCTTCCTTCTCAGTTACAATGAACTCATTTGCTTCTTGCGAGAACAGAAAAATAGAGAGAGCTAAGGTTATGGATATTGAGAGAGAGGGAGCTTGATGCACCAAATCCACCAATAAAAGAGAGATTTGTGGAGGTTTTGGAGTCTCCCCTCATTTGTTGGCTCTCACCTCTTGTATTTGATTCATTTCATAGTGGATTCGTCTCATCATCGCCTTTGGTTTTTTTCCCTCAAGGGGTTTCCATGTAAATCTCCTTTTCTGTCTTGATTTGGCATTTCCCTTACCATATATGTTGATTTAAGTGATCATCATCTTGATTGCTAGTGTTTCATATGTGAAATTGTTTCTTGTATGGATGAGTTGGTATGGAAGGCATATGTGTGTTCTTTCATATATTGAGTATGTGATGATGGGGCTGATATATTAGTGAGCTATTTGATGCAAGTGTATTGTTGTTGGAAGATGGGACAACTTGTGATTTGAGGGATTCAAGTTTTGGTGTTGTTTTGAATCATTCACATAGGGTGTTTGGCGATAAGCTTGTGAGAAATTAGTTTGCTAATTTTGATTATTCCACTACCCCTATTTCAAGTTGTCTACTTCATCAGGGACATTAGATGCAGAGGAGGAAAGATACATGTTCACAGTTTCCTATGCTTGTGCCATTGGCTATTTGATGTATGCTATGGTTTGAACACGTCCTGATATTGCACATGCAGTTAGTGTTGTGAGCTGTTTTATGTCAAAGCTAGGCAAAGAACATTGGAAGGTAGTATAGTGGATTCTCAAGTATCTTCGAGGCACAAACAAATAAGGTTTGATGTTTGATCAAAGGGCAACAAGTCTGGGGCAAGCTGTTGGTTATTCTAATTCTGATTTTGCTGGGGATCTGGATGAAAGGCGCTCCATCACTAGTTATGTGTTTTAGCTTTGTGGATCTTGTGTTAGCTGGAGGGCAAACACTGAAACTGATTTTATGTCCTTGGCAAAGGTAGTGAGGGAAGTATTTGGTTGCATGGTTTTCTTGGTGATTTGGGCATTGAGGAAGTTGTTGTCTTTTGTGATAGTCAAAGTGTGGTTCGCCTTGCAAAAGATGGAAAGTTTCATTGGAGAACCAAGCACATTGATGTGTGTAATTTCTTTATTCACCTTCATGTGCAGAAGAAGGATTTGTATGTTGAGAAAATTGGCACAAAAGACAATCAGACTAATATGTTAGCCAAGGTTGTCCCGAAGGCCAAGTTTGAGCATTCCTTGAATTCGGTTGGTATTCATTCTTGCACAAGCTAGCTTCATGTGAAGTTTTGGCTGCAATGAGTTTTGGTTGCGATGTGTTTTAGCAGGCAATTGAAGATGATTCAAGGGTGTTCATATGTTGATAACATCCTTATTGCACGAAGGAGCAAGTCTTCTATTGATGAAACAAAGGCCATGCTCAAAAGTGAGTTTGAGATGAAGGATTTGGGTGCAGCCAAGAGGTTGTTGGGTATGGATATTTGCCTTGACAGATCAAAAGGCAAACTTTGGCTCTCTCAAAGTCAGTGTATTGAGAAGGTTTTGCATCGGTTCCACATGTCACAAGCAAAGCCTATTTCTACCCCCATTGGAAGCACTTTTCAAGTTTTCTACTTCATCAGGGCCATTGGTTGCAGAGGAGGGAAAGTGCATGTCCACAATTCCCTTTGCTTGCGTTGTTGGCAGTTTGATGTATGCTATGGTTTGCACACGTCCTGATATTGCGCATGCAAGTTAGTGTTGAGTTGTTTTATGTCAAAGACTGGCAAAGAACATTCTAAGGTAGTACAGTGGACCCTCAAGTATCTCTGAGGCAAAGCAAATATGGTTTGATGTTTGATCAAAGGGCAACAAGTCTGGGGCAAGTTATTAGTTATTCCGATTCTGATTTTGCTAGGGATCTTGATGAAAGGCACTCCCTCACTGGTTATGTGTTTCAGCTTTGTGGATCTTGTGTTAGCTGGAGGGCAACAACTAAAACCATATTTATGTCCTTGGTAGAGGCAGTGAAGGAGACTATTTGGTTGCATGGTTTTCTTGGTGATTTGGGCATTGAGGAAGTTGATTGTATTGTCTTTCATGATAGTCAAATTGTGATTCACCTTGCAAAAGATGGAAAGTTTCATGAGAGAACCAAGCACATTGATGTGCACATTTTTTTGACTTCATGTGAAGAAGAAGGGTTTGTATGTTGAGAAAATTGGCTCAAAAGACAACCCAACTAATATGTTAACCAAGGTGGCTCCAAAGGCCAAGTTTGAGCATTGCCTGAACTTGGTTGGTGTTCATTCTTGCCCGAGCTAGATACATGTGGAGTTTTGGCTACGATGAGTTTGTTACTTTTTGGTTTGTCCACTTAAGATTAAAGCATTTGGAGGTTGGGCATTTGGCATCAAGAAGTTTGATGCATTTGTTTTATGGGTCAATTGCCACTGAGGTGGAGAATTGTGATAGATGCAGCTCAATTTTCTGAATATTTGGAGACTCATTTGTTATAAACTGCAACCTCAAGGAATATTTAGAAAAACACCCAACCAGCCCAAAGGGGCAGCCATGCCATCCTCCTCGATCGGTTATAGTGAACTCATTTGCTTCTTGGGAGAATAGAGAAATAGAGAGCTAGGGTTAGGGAGATTAAGAGAGAGGGAGCTTGATCCACCAAATCCACCAATAAAAGAGAGATTCTTGGGGGATTTGGAGCATCCCCTCATTTGTTGGCTCTCACCTCTTGTATTTGCTTCATCTCATAGTGGGTTTGTCTCGTTGGCGCCCATGGTTTTTGCCCACATGAGGTTTCCACGAAAATCTCAGTTTCTCCTCTTGATTTGGTATTCCCCTTGCCATATGTGTTGATTTAAGTCACCATCTTGCTTGCTATTGTTCCATATGTGAAGTGGCTGCTTGTATGATGAGTTAGCATGGAAGGCATACGTGTGTTCTTTGATATACTAAGTAGGTGACGATGGGGCTGATGTATTAGTGAGCTATTTGATATATTGTTGTTGGAAGATTGGACAACTTGTGGTTTGATGGATTTAAGTTTAAGTGTTGTTTGAATCATGCACACAAGGTGTTCGGTGATATGCTTGTGAGAAATTAGTTTGCTAATTTTGATTGTTCCGCTGCCCCTATGTTATCACAATAGACATATCAAATTAATTGGGTTAAACCGAGCCATCAAACAGTTGATATTTCAGTTTAGCTTACTTAGTTAAATAGTTTTTTTTCTCAATAAGAAACTATGCCAAAGATAGTTATAACCACAAATAACCGTTTGTCAAAACACTTCACACATATTCTGTCAACTAGCAATATGACTGACAAACAAAGTCAACTAACGATAGTTTTGCATAAGCGAGGTAGAACAGAACGAATCCGCCATGCATGACCAGAGAAGAGCTCCAATCCTAAGAAGGAAAATTAAAATAGCACTACAGGTACAAACTTTTTTTTTTTTTTTGAAAGGGGAGATTCCCCATTTCCATTCATTTTGAACGGAAATACTTGTCCAGGCCACGCAAGAACCCGGGTGTCTCGGGTGCAACTCGGCAGCTCTAGCCAGTTGGTCTAGAGTCCGTTTGCACAGGTACAAACTTAATGACTCACTAAAGAAAAGAGGTCTGCATTCCATAGGTGCTGGTAAGCGGTACTAAGTACTAACTCAGGAAGCGGTGCGGTGCTTTGTAAATAAAGTGAAAAGGAGAAACTGACAACCAGAGCAGCTTCGTTGATTTATGCCGTAGCAAACAAAGTAGTGCATTATAAAAGTCCAGCGAGTACGTTTTCACCATGAGAGAGATAGAAGGTACTCGTACTAGTTTCTGAGTCACGTACCATGGCTGCGCGCGCGTTTCTCTACGAAGCAGAGTTGAGTAGAGCTTCCTTGTTGCACGAGCCTTCTCCTTCCTTCAGAAAGGCTGCACAAAGGCCGCCTCCTCTATAGAAGCTGCAAAAGCCAGCGGCCGGAACTCTCTGTGAAGACCAAGACACACATACAGCCGAAAGTCAGATTCAAAATTAAACACACTTCTCTCGTGTTATTTTTCTAGTCATTGTGTCGTCGTATTGCAAAGAATCAATCGACAATACATATCTTATCCGTATCTTCTTTTATAACTCATCTGAGATCTGTGCTACTACTATAGCTTGCTTGACTTGCAGTGATGAGTTCGGTCTCGGATCTTAGTTAATTGACGATATGATAATATTAGATAAACTAGCTAGTCCACCATCATTTAGCACGGGCTAACTTTTTTAGTGACAATCATAAGCTTTCGAAAGAGATATAACCATTCGAAATTCGCCAGTAAATTGTGGGGCACTGTCGGGGACCAATACTATTATACCCGAAGAGATGAGCTAATGATCGTTATACGTTAATCCATCCAGGCAGTCAAAGGTGCGACTACAGCTCCAACCGACACAGAGGCCGTGGGCTCCACCACGCCCGACCCCAAGGTCGTGCGATCCGCCTCGCCCGACCTCTGGGGGCGGGCTCCGCCTCACTTGACACCGAGGCCGTGGGCTCCGCCTCACCCGACCTCTAAGGGCGGGCTCCGCCACGCCCAACCCCAAGGTCGTGTTATCCGCCTCGTCCGACCTCTGGGGACAGGCTCCGCCTCGCCCAACACCAAGGCCGCGGGCTCCGCCTCGCCCGACCTCTAAGGGCGGGCTCCGTCTCGCCCAACCCCAAGGTCGTGCGATCCACCTCGCTCGACCCCTGGGGACGGGCTCCACCTCGCCCGACACCAAGGCCACGGGCTCCGCCTCGCCTGACACCGAAGTCGCAGGCTCCATCTCGCCCGACCTCTATGGGCGGGCTCCGCCTCTCCCAACCCCAAAGTCGTGCGATCCGCCTCGCCCGACCTCTGGGGACGAGCTCCGCCTCGCCCAACATAGAGGTTGCGGGCTCCGCCTCGCCCAACCCCAAGGTCGTGCGATCCGCCTCGCCCGACCTCTAACGGCGGGCTCCACCTCGCCCGACGTCTGAGGGCGGGCTCCGCCTCGCCCGTTCTCTCGGACATGGCTCCTAACGGAAGCTCACGCCGCCACCAACCACTACGGGCCAGAAAGTACAACCTAGGGTCAAACTTCTGGCATCGTGCAGGGAGCGGTCACGTCTCAACATGACCCGTCCCCGCGACATGTCATTCTAGGGAACAGTGACGGACGTATGCTCACTATGCTGTCTACTCCCTGTACGGCCGCTGATCAGCATGCTGGTTCGCCACGCCGCCCGCCGTGGCGGAGTGGAAAGTCACGACCCACTGACAAACGCCAGGGCATGGCATCATCGGCGGATAGGGGCCCGGCGTGGAGCTGTCCCTGTCACTACCTGCCGTGTCAGCGGGGCCCGTACAGAGGAAAGGAGAGGCCCGGCGACCCTGAAGGACTTCCTCTCCCCCTCGTTCTCCTCTTTTCTCCTGTTGTAACCCGTGCTTTCCCTTGGCCTATAAAAGTGAAAGCAGGGCGTCCCATTAAGGGGCATCGCACCGCATCACACCAAAACCACTAGCATCGAACCTCGAACAGATAGCCGAGCAGCGACCGAGCTCTCGGTACCCGTTCGTTCTTTCTACCAGAGACTTGTGACCTGTCCCTCTCTCGCCCATTTGTAACCCCTACTATGAACTTTTCAGTGCTAGTAACACGAGCAGCAGCAATGAACTGGATGTAGGCACATTCTGCCCGAACCAGTATAAACCTCGTGTCCTCTTAGCCCACCATCTGAGCCAGACGCGCAATATTAGAAATTTACTCGTTGGTGTTTACTCAAAATACCGACAGGCACACTGTCAAAATCATCTTAGTCTTTTTTGCAAAAAAAAAAAAAAAAAAAAAAAAAAAAACTTAGTCTTGCAGCTGAGATCTTGTTCTTTAAGGAATTGTGATTGGCATGGCTATTGAGGATCACTAGCGTTGGCAGTACGTGTCAGCTCCCAATGAGTTGAATACCGTGATCAGAATTTGATTATTACTTGATCAGGACCCAGCCTTATTAATTTGCGAAGGTTGTTCACACTGTCAACAGGTGACAACGTAACCACCATACTGACCAAGTGACGCCCCATGTGATGGGAGCACATGGATTCTTCCGAGTTCAAGGCATCGCGGAGTTCTCTAGTCCCATGCGATAAATTAGTACATCTCAGATGAGCTAGTCCATGTGAGCTACAGATAAATTAGTACATCTCAGATGAGCTAGAGTGCGACCAATTGGAGAAATAAACTTGGATATCTCAGTGTGATTTTCAAATCTAGAATGTCAGCCACTATGCAAAATGTAAGCAAATATTAGAGCACATAATACCACAAAAGAAATATCCATAGATCACGTATGCGGTGCAAAATCCCGACTCACCTAGGACTCTGGAGAGTGGAGAAGGAATCCCATCATCTATGCCCTATTCTTCTTAGCTCTATAGCAGCGACGGTGGCTAAAATCATGTGACCTGGTCTTCTCTCTGTTGGGAAGTAATAGATATGATGAGAGCTGCTGGTGGCTACTGTGAGGTCCTCGGGTCTTGGTCCCACCACGTGACATCGGATCGAGTCACCGACGAACCCCCATGGCGCCACCCAAAAGCCTCATTTGAGCGAGCTCGTGGTCATATCTAAGAGCTAGAGAGAGAGAGAGAGAGAGAGAGAGAGAGAGAGAGAGAGAGAGAGAGAGAGAACATCCTCAACTCCAACAAATAGATCTTTGATGGCCATACTCTCGACTTGTATCGCTACCTTCGAGTTGTAGCTTTGAGCACACGAGCACCACTGTGACATCACCATGGCTGCACGCTACCTGCCCCAAAGAATCCGGGTGCACTCCTCTGACACGGAGAGGAGGGAAGAGGTGTGCATGAGCATCGCCATGCCCCACCACGGCGTCACCATGGAAGCATGCCACCGCCCCCAAAGATCTTGGTGTGCTCCTTTGACACAACAAGGTGGAGGAGGGATCAGAAGAGGGTGACGGCAACTAGGGTTTTGGGCACCACCTAAGTCTTAGGCTGTTGGAGCAACTTTAGACTTTTTGTTGGTTTCTAAAAACTTGAGGGGTTGTTTGCAAAACATGCAGCAACATGTGTCAGTCACACAAATTAACTACCAATGCTCCGAATTCTGTGGTCGGAGCAGGAGGCAATGGGTTTTAATAAACCTAATGATCTATTTGGGATGTATGCAATATGCTACATTGTTTTTGGATCTTGCCTTCTTTTTAGTCTATTTGGGATGTATGCATTGGGTTGAAGTGCATCCATCCCAGAATTTTATGTCTCTTCTGGAGAAGAGACATAAAAAGAGTAGGTCAAAGTCAATTTTGTTGGGCTAGGTGTCTGCATTTGGTAGAGAAGCTTTTGCTTAGGTTGCATTTAGGTTTTTGGAGGCTGAACAACAGACATTTAGAGCTTGGCTTACTACTTGATATATCTGGGATGTATGAAGTAAGTTGATACATTCAGATTTTAGGTCTCTTTTGGGGAGGGGGCAGAAAAGATTGGGTTAGAATCAATTTTATTGGGCTAAGTCTTTGTATTTGCTAGCGTAGCTTTTGCTTAGGTTGCATTCAGGTTCTTGCAGGCTGTGTTCAGATTTTAATTATGTGGAACTATAAAGATGCATATAACTCATGCTATTCTTAATGGTAGCATATATCATTACCCCCTCCATTCCAAATTATAAGTTAATTGTTGTTTTGTCCTAAGTCCATCTTTCTTTAGCTTTAATCAAGTTATAGAAAAATGCACGGATACCTACAACTTCAAACTAGATTCATTAGATACCTATGAGATATATTTTGGTATTATACAACGTTAATATATGTTTCTATAAATTTGGTCAAGACTAGATGAGTTTGGCTTAGGATAAAGCTAAAATGACTTGTAATTTGGGACGGAGGGAGTAGACAATAAAAACTTGCAATTTATTGTATATGACCTTCTGCTAAGTTGGCAGTCAATTAGCATAGACATAGAAAAGTTGTACCATGGCGGTGGTACAGTTTGGGCACGAAATTCAAACATCAATACAGCATATAACAACATCCGGTACGGTAGAGGTGTTTCATTTGACACGTTTTGGATCATTGTCATACTCATACATACAACACACAATAATCATTTGCATCCATACCTCAAACGACAACAAAAAGGATACTATGCACTGGAAGAGGAGTACTATTCTTATGTATATGCTATTTTTTCGGCATGACTGTTTTAAGAGAAAGAAAAAACCATACAGTGCCACCCGCCCCTGCACACTTTGCGACGAGTTAGCTGGCTAGGTAAAAGCAACAGTCAACATCACCTCGTTGACCACTTTACCCACTACCGGATTCAGGAGCTTTGCCGAGTGCCAGGGGCAAAGCCCCCAAAACATTCGGCAAACCGTTTGCTGAGTGTTACACTCGGCAAACGACACTCGGGAACTGGTTTATCGGCAAACGTTGTTTTGCCGAGTGTTTTTCGTCGGGCACTCGGCGAAGACTTTGCCAAGTGCCCCAAAAACACTCGGCAAACATTTTTTGAAAAAAATAAAAAAAAACATCAGCCACCGGAGGAAGAAAGGGCGCCGCTGGATCTGGCCACCCCACTCGCACCGGCGCTGGCCCGCCACCGCCACCACCGGAGGGAGAGAGAAGAGAGGGTGCCGCCGAAGGAAGAAAGGGTGCCGCCGGATCCGGCCACCCCGCTCGCACCGGTGCTGCCCGCCACCGCCGCCACCGGATCCAGCCTCCCCATGCCGCGCCACCACCGGAGGGAGAGAGAAGAGAGGGTGCCGCCGGGTGCAAACTATCTAGCCTCGCGCCATACCACTGCGCCTTAAAGTCACTTGTGACAGTGACCGATACATTCTCTTTTTATTCACTTTATTAAATATTGTAATACATATTTGAAATTCTAAATGAATTTAAATGAAAAAGTTTGAATTGAAAAGTTTTACATCTCTTCGAGTACTACAATTCTAGTTTAGGTCATTTCTCCATCTGAGATCATTTGAAAAATTCAAAAAAATATGAATTTTAGAAGCATAATTTTAAAATAGAATTTTCTAGGGCCTAAATTATTTCAAATGAAAAAGTAATCAACTACATGGTTGCATTTCTCTTTGAGTACTACAACTTTGGTTTAGGTTATTTCTCCATCCGAGGTACTTTGAAAAATTCAAAACAAATGAATTTTGAAAACCTGAAAACTTAAAACAAATTTTTTCGGGCACTAAATAACTTGATTTGAAAAGGTTATGAATTTTACTATGTTGCCTTATTTTTAGAGGCATGCCTAATTGGCAATCGTCGAAATGCCTCTGTTTCTAAAGGCAGCTGAAAAGCCTAATCGCCTCTAAAACTAACATTTTTAGAGGTAGTTCGGCTTGCCAAATGTCTCTAAAAAATAGAGGGCATTTCTAGAGGCAGCTAGAAACTCCAGCCACCTCTAAAAATCTACTTTTAGAGGTAGGAATCCTCAGAAACATTTTTTGAGATGGATTTTGATAGTCACATTTACCAAAAAAAAGGGAGGAGCCTCTAAAAATGGTTTCTTTAGTACTGGCAATAACTCTACTACTTCATCGTGACCTACAAAAACTGCAAAAATTCTATATGGTTTGAATTTAAGTTTGTTTTACAAATTCATTTTTTTCTCATATTGACTCTAACGATAACAAACTCTATATGAAAATTTGACGTTTTGAAAAAGTCTATAACTTTCTAGCTCAACTTCTTATCTAGTGTTCTACAAATTCCTGAATAATTGAGCAATGTTTTAGGCAACAAGGGTCAAATGGAACAAAACTCCCCATTGCCATCACCAAATGAAATATGTTTAGGCCATTGTAATATGAAGGATTTTGCTAGGTGGAGGTCGTGATGGGTTGTTCAAACCATGGAAGCTACAAACACATTTGTTTTGTGCGAAAAACGGTGACCCATGTCGCTTAAACAATACCGGCTCAAAAGCTAGTAAGCACTAGTACATGTTTTTTAGAGACGGCTAGGCCAACCACCTTTATACGTAGGTTGCTAGAAATAAACAGTATATAAAGGCGGCTACCTAGCCACCCCTAGAGCGGCCTCTACAAATCATTTTTTTAGAAAAATCCTAAATTGCGCCTAAAATAGCATTTAAAAAAAACTAGGGACTCAAACCCTTCACTTGAGGCCTCATGTGTTAATCTCCTAACCACTGCACCACAAAGACACTTGTACCTAAAGGGCGCAAACATTCCCCTCGCATTCATTTTACTTAATTTTGAAATGAGTATTTGGGATCCTAAACAAATTCAAATGTTACATGTTTCAACTGCAAAGTTGTAGATATTGTTGAGATCTATAACTTTTGATTTTGGTCGTTTCTCCATCCGAGGTCGTTGAAAATTTTGAATTTCAAAGTGAGAAATTCAAACATAATTTTTCTTGGATAAATAATTTCAAACGAAAAAGTTGTCAACTACAAGACTATATATCTCTACGATGTGCCATCATTTATGATCCTATATGAGAGAGCAAGGGTATTTGTAGCTCCAACAAAATGAGGTGGAGATGTTGAGAGCATTTAGTTTACTCCTTTTTTTATAGTTTGGACCAGATATTAATTTTTAAACCTTTTTAATTCTTTCTACAAACTATAGATCCAACCTGGGTCTCGGAGCTACAGCTATTCCAAACGTGCATAGGTTATCGAAAATACTTGGGTCCTGTTTAGGCCAGCTAAACTTTTTATAAACTACACTAGCCGGAGGGAGCTAGCTAATAGTATTTGATAAGATATAGGTAGTTAAATAGTTCAAAATAGCTACAAGTTTGACTATAAGATAGGCCGTTTGGATCAGCAAGAGGTAGTTAAATGTACGAATTTTAGTAAAATATTCATGTTGGTACATTTCAATACATTATCATACTCTTCCTATTTAAAGTTTTTGTTGTTTCTCAAGCTCTCCTATCTTAATATTATATTATATTATCGTCAGCTAGTTTCTACTTATTGAAGTGAAAAAAAATAGGAGCTAGGAGTTAAAACAATTCGTACATTTTTACCGTCAATGTCTTCTTTACGCCCAGTCACAATATCTTTAATAATAACACCCAAACTAAAAATGTCTGCCTTCCGTGACACCTGGCCTCCAAGTAAATATTCCGGTGCACAATATCCTCTGCATCGAGTTCTGATAGTTCAATGCATTAACTACATTAAACAACGATGTACGGGTAAATGAAAAAAAAAAGAGTACTCTAAATGCATGGCAAGCAAAAAAGATCTCTGGCCTCCACTCACCGTGATACAAGACGTTGTTTAGTAACATAATGTGAAATTCCATCAAGGTCTCTTGATGTACCAAAATCTGTAATCTTTGGCACCATGAAATCATCTAGAAATACATTAGCAGGTTTAAGATCCATATGAACAATACCTCTGTTGTGAAGATATTGCAAACCCTCACAGATTCCCTTAATTATCTTATAACGGGTATGCCATTTAAGTCCCCTCAATTCATCTGGAGAAAGAAAGAAGAGTAGCATAAGGGAAGCATGGAATCCTTCAACATTGTTTATGCGTGCTAAACTGGATGTGTCATATTTATTTTAGAGTAAAATTCACCGTCGGTCCTTAAACTTGGCAGGGGTAGTGTTATCCAGGTCCCCGAACTTTCAAAGTGATATCTGCGGGTCCTTAAACTTGGCCAACGATGTCATCCCGGTCCATGAACTTCAAAGGTGTTCACCGTCGGTCCATAAACTTGGCTAGTGGTGTCATTTTAGACCATAAACTTGGTTTTGAGTCTCATCCGAGTCCAAATGAGGCCTAACCAACTCTATACGCTGATGTGGCACGCTGACTTTTTCAAAAAATAATCCATATCTTTTTCATATGAGCTCGGTGAAGACATTTTATATCAAAATTATAGCCCTCGAAGGGATCTACATCTTTGTAGTTGAAAAGTTTTTGAATTGAAACTGTTTAGGGTTCCAAAATACTATTGTAAGTTTATAGATTTTGAAATTTAAAATTATCAAACAACCTCAGATGTTGACATGGTCTATACTAAATTTATAGTTCCCAATACAATCTACAACCTTATAATTATTATTTTTTATTTAAAGTCGTTTAGTGTTCCAAATGTGTTCTAAGTTTTTTGTTTTAAAATCTATAAATTTAGAACGCATATTTGGGATACTAAACAACTTCAAATAAAAAACTTTTCAACTACAAATTTATAGATCATATTGAGAACTATAACTTTCTCATTCGAGATTGTTTGGTAATTTTAAATTTTAAATTTTAAAATCTGTGAACTTACAAAAATATTTCGAGACCCTAAACAGTTTAAATTCAAAAACTTTTTAATTACAAAGTTGTAGATCCCGTCGAGGGCTATAATTTCGATATAATGTTTGTCTTTATCCGAGTTCATATAAAAAAGTTATGAATTATTTTTTGAAAAAGTCTGTGTGCCACATCAGTGTATAGAGTAGGTTAGGCCCTATTTGGACTCGGATGAGACTCAGAACCAAGTTTAGGATCTGAAATGATACCACTAGCCAACTTTATAGACCGACGGTGAACACCTTCGAAGTTCATGGATCGGGATGACATCGTTGGCCAAGTTTAGAGAACCGTAGATATCACTTTAAAAGTTAGCCGGCGACGTCGACCTGTTCGGCGAAACAGATGGTGAAATCCAGGCCCAGTGATCTGCTTAGAGTGTATTCTGTAATAGCTGGAGAAGATAGTTAGAACGCGCGAGGGGGTAGACAAACACTTATTTTGTATAAATGTTGTATAGTGACATGTGCATGTCTATGCAGCTTGCAAGTATTTCGATGAAAAATCGTTGTAGTGTTAACCCTAACGTGATTATACGTAGTATAAATAGCGTCCGAGCAGTTAGTTCCTTACTGAGCTCCTAGCCTTAGCTAGCCTGTATTCCATAACGTCGAGCGTGGAGCCCGTGCACGTGTAGGAGGAACATGCGTGACTAAGGAACCGCAGCCGACCACCCATAACGCAGAGCGTGGAGCCCGTAGCACGTGTAGGGAGAGATCGGAGACTGGGTCTTCTCCAAAGAACACAGAGCAGAACGTGTGCTGCTCTTCGGTTGGCGAAATATCTTGTAGATTTGGAGAAACATGGCGGAGCATTAATGGTGATCACGTATTAGAGTTCGTTAAGGAGTAGCTTAGAGCTGGCGACCGCAAATGGAGATTAAATCATAGTGGAGAAATATCGGAGACAAATTATGGCAAAAAAACTTTATTCATCATGGAGTGGAGAATACATATCTGGAGCGTTTAAGGATAGAAATGTATAAGGTGCTCGATGTGCCACGAGTTGGAGATATCGATTCCGTCCAAGTCACTTAGCCGGTAAGACCCTAGTCAGGTAACCTCTTTGACCATGTAAGGCCCTTCCCATGGGGAGGAGAGCTTATGCATCCCTTCAGTTTTCTATTTTCTGCGGAGAACGAGGTCGCCGACAGCAAATGAACGACCTTTGATGTTGCGGTTGTAGTATTTTTGCAAGCCTTTGAGGTATTTAGCTGTGCAGATGCAAGTGATCAGGCATTCTTCCTCGGCCCTATCGACATCCTCTGTCTAAATAGCTACGGCTTGCTCTTCATTATAATGTTCCACCCTAGGTGCTCGAAAGGCAATGTCCGCTGGTAGTATGGCTTCTGAGCCGTAGACCAAGAAATATGGAGACACACCGGTACTGCGACTAGCTTGAGTGCGCAGTCCCTAGACCACAGCTGGGAGCTCTTTGAGCCATCTACCAGGATGTTTTTTCCTCTTTATGATATAGCCTCTTTTTGAGGGCATCAAGGATCATGCCGTTCGCCCGTTCAACCTGACCGTTGGCTCTAGGATGGGCAACAGAGACGTATTTGATGGAGATGCATCGGTCTTCGTAGAAGTCCCAAAAGTGATGACTAGTGAATGTAGTTCCAAGGTCAGTGATAATGCTGTTCGGGAGACCAAATCTGTGGATGATATCTTCGAAGAGCTTGACTACCTTCTTTGCGGTAGCTGAAACAAGCTGTTTGTATTCAATCCACTTGGAAAACTTGTCGATGGTGATGTACACATACCGAAAACCACCTAGCGCTGGCTTGAAAGGGCCGATCATGTCTAGTCCCTAGCATGCAAAAGGCCAAGAAGCTAGGATGGTCTGCAATTCCTACGCCGGCACGTGTATCTGCTTGACAAAAAATTGGCATCCTTCACAATGTCGGACGAGGTCTTCTACGTCGACGATGGCCGTGGGCCAATAAAAACCAGCTCGAAAAGCTTTGCCGACCAGGTTTCTCGAGGCCACGTGATTGCCATAGGAACCAGAGTGAACTTCAAGAAGTAGTTTCACTCCGTCTTCTTGGGTGGTGCATTTCTTTAGTATCCCTTCCTTGGCACTTTTCCTCATCAAGTTGTCGTCTACCAGCATGTAACTCTTGCTTCGACGGATTAGCCGTTCAGTTTTGGTCTTGTCGGTGGGTACGTCGGCGCTGGCGAGGTACTTGATGAACTATTCCCTCCAGTCGGCGACCGGCTGTAAGTACCAACTGCTAGCTGGGGGGATTTCTTGAGCTTCCTTTTCTTCCTTAATTGATGGCGTAAAGAGATCTTGCACGAAGACCCCAGGCGGAATTGCGGCGCGAGAAGATCCCATCTTGGATAGGTGGTCAGCGAGCTGATTTTGATCTCGTACCACATGGTGGTACTCGATACCGTAGAACTTCCCTTCGAGTTTCCTGATTTTGGCGCAGTATGTGTCCATCTTCTCACTAGAACAGGACCAATCTTTGTTGAGTTGGTTGATGACCAGCGCGGAGTCTCCATATACCATGAGGCGTTTAACGCCGAGCTCGACGGCTATACGGAGTCCATGGAGACATGCTTCATACTCCACGGTGTTGTTGGAGGCTAGAAAGTGAATTCGAAGGATGTATCGAAGCTTGTCCTTGGTCAGCGTAATGAATAAGATGCCAGCACTAGCACCATTGATGTTGAGGGCACCATCAAAGTACATCACCTAGTGCTTGGGGCTAGTAACGGGGATGGGCTCTTGAATTTCGGTCCACTCAGCAACGAAGTCAGCGAGCGCCAGTGACTTGATGGTAGGCCTGCTTCTGAATTCGATGGAGTAAGTGCCGAGCTCGACAACCCACTTGATGATGTGGCAATTGGCCTCTTTGTTGCGGAGGATGTCCCCTAGAGGGAACTCAGTGACCACGACGATCTTGTAGTACTCGAAGTAATGGCGGAGCTTGCACGACGTGATCAGAATAACATATAATAGCTTCTGAACTTGAGGATAACGAGTTTTGGACTCATTGAGGACCTCGTTGATGAAGTAAACTAGACGGTGTACCTTACAGGAATGCCCTGCCTCTCGCGTTCGACGACGATAGCTGTGCTGACGATGCGAGAAGTGGCGGCGATGTAGATCAGTAGAGTTTTGTCTGGTCGAGGTGCCGTCATGATCGGAGGCTTCGTTAGAAACAACTTGAGCTGCTCAAAAGTTGTATCCGCCTCCTCTGACCAGGAGAAGCGCTCGGAGGCCTTGAGGAGTTTGAAGAACGGTAGTCCTTTTTCGTTGAGGCGTGATATAAAACGGCTGAGAGCAGCCATGCACCATGTGAGCTTCTGTATGTCCTTTATGCAAGTTGGCTTTTTCATGTCGATGCCACGAGCACTGACGATGTAGCCCAGGAGTATGCCAGATGGAACTCCAAAGATGCACTTTGAAGGGTTCAACTTCCATCTGTATCTTTTTAGATTGGCGATAAGATTGTCGGCGGTCTTGGACTTGACGACCACATCATCGATGTAAGCTTCGACGTTGCGGCCTATCTGTTGATCAAGGCACATCTGGATGGCCCTTTGTTAGGTCGCCTCAGCGTTCTTGAGTCCGAAGGACATGGTGGTATAGCAATACGCACCGAAAGGCGTGATGAATGACGTCTTGATCTGGTCGTCTTCCTTGAGGGATATGTGGTGATAGCCAGAGTAACAGTCGAGGAAGGAGAGCAGTTCGCAGCCGGTGGTGGAGTCTACAACCTCGTCTATCTGAGGCAGACCGAATGGGTCTTTAGGGCAGTGTTTGTTAAGATCAGTGTTTTCCTAAACGCTAAATGGTAAATAGTCGGTCACCTACCGTTTAGCCATTATTCGGGCAAAATGTCCCATTAAACAGGCTAAACGACCAATTAAATGGGGTAAACAGGTGATTAAACAGAAATGGCGCACCACCATGTAGCGTTTACACGGTGTTTAAATGGGCTAAACGGCCATTTAGGCGAACAGTGGTTAAGATCAGTGTAATCGACACATATTCTCCATTCTTTATTCTTTTTTTGAACAAGAATAGGGTTTGCTAACCACTCAGGATGATACACTTCTTTAATAAATCCGGCAGCTAGGAGCCATTTTATTTCTACCCTAATAGCCTCCTTGTTGTCTAGCACAAATCGTCGGAGTTTCTGCTTGATTGGTTTGGTGATCGGCGAGACATTCAAGGAATGCTCGATCTTCTCCTGTGGTACCCCCGGCATGTCTGCATGTTTCCAAGCAAACATATCGGCGTTGGCACATAGGAAGGAGACAAGTGCGCTTTCCTATTTGGGATCGAGGTGAGCCCCAATCTTCACGGTCTTGGAGGGGTCATCAAGGCCGAGGCCAACTTCCTTTGTTTCCTTGGACTTGGCGGAGGCGTGAGGAGGCTCCAGCGATGGGATCTCCAAGTCATCGGCGAGCACCGTCTTAGCGTCAGTGACCACGCTAGCCATCTGGATGGAGGGGTTGGTGGCTTCAGCGAGGGCGAGACTCTCTGTCCCACAAGCATAGATGATGGAGAGGTTGGCCCGTAGGGCCAGGACTCCTACAGGCGAAGGCATCTTCAGCACTAGATAGGCGTAGTGCAGTATGACCATGAACTTGGCCAGAGCTGGCCGACCAAGTATGGCGTGGTAGGCGGTGTTGAAGTCGGCGACGTAGAAGTTGATGTGTTTAACGCGATAGTTGCTGGCCATGCCGAACTATACTGGGAGGTTGATCTCTCCAAGCGGCTTGGATGCCCTACCAGGTACCACACCCCAGAAAGAGGAGTCAGAGGGTGTGAGGTCTCCTATCCCGAGGCCCAACTCCTTTAGGGCTCTGACGAAGAGGAGGTTCAGAGCGCTTCCGCCATCGATGAGCACTTTTCTAAAAAGCACTTTTTGGACGGTTGCATCAAGGACGAGGGGGAAACGCCCTATGTAAGGGATATCCGCCCACTAGTCGGCCCTGCTGAAAGGTGATGGGGACCTCGGACCAGGGGCGATAGCTGGGGTTGACGACAGCGTCTTCCGCGTTGACGGCGAGCACCCAGCGGGCGGTGAGCTTCTGATCTCTTCTGCTCTTGGCGGCAGTGAGGCCCCTAAGATGGTGGCGACCACTTTGTCATGATCCTAGAAGGCGTTGTTGTTGCCCCCAGGTGGTCGGCGGCCTCTGGCTTAGTCGTTGTTGTCGTCGTCTGGCTTTTTAGCCTGGAACTCCTTAGCCAAGCCGAGGCAGTCCTTCATCTTGTGCTTGACATTCTTGTGGAGAGGGCATGGGCCTTCGAGGATCTTCTTGTACTGCTCGTCATAGTTGCGCTTGGCGCAAGGTTCATCAACGGCGGCAACGATGTGGTCTGGTCGGCGGTGGTGATATTAACCAGACTTGGATCCTTCTGGCCGATCACGGCCATTGTCCCGATGATGACTGCGGTCGTCGTAGCGGCGGTCGCTGTGGCATCAGTCGTCGGGATGCTCATCGTTGCGGCGAGTTGGGCGGTGATTGCCCGCATCCTCGTTGAAGCGTACTTCGGCCTCTTTGGCGTCGGTATACTGATCGGCGGTCGTAATCATCTCGCTAATTCCCTTTGGTGGCTTGCGGTTGAACTTGGAGCGGAGGTCAGGTCACGGTGATGGAGTCCTCGGACGAAGGCGGTGATGACCTCAGCTTCCGTGATGTTAGGAATAGAATTCCTCATCTTAGAAAAGCGTCTGATGTAGCTACGGAGGAGCTCGGATGACTTCTGGTAGATGCGATTTAGATCGTGCTTGGTGCCCGGCCGAGTACACGTAGCCATGTAGTTGTCGGTGAAGACCTTCTTCAGCTCTTCCCAGGATCCGATGGAGTTCAGGGCAAGGCTCGTGAACTAGTTCATCGCAGTTTGCATGAGCATGATGGGAAGATAGTTCGCCATGACGCTGGTATCTCCCCCACCGGCGCACACAGCAGTGGCATAAGCTTGCAGCCACTGTGTGGGGTTCATCCGTCCCTCGTAGGGCTCGACCGCAGTGATTTTGAAACCACGGGGCCACTAGAGTGTTCGAAGGGCCCTTGTGAAAGCTCGGGGTCCTTCGGGATCGCCTCCGTCGAGATCTGCGGTGTTGCCGGCGTTGAGTGGCTGAAGTGCTGCGTCTGGGTCACCGAACTCTTGCTCGTACTCTTGACGCTGGCGTACTTCCTCTTCATGGCAAGAGAAGCGGCGTCCATCGATATGATGTCGCGCGTCTCAAGGATTGTTGAGGTGCTCTCGAGCATCTTGTTCGACCTCTTGGTCGTGCTACCGAGGGTAGCCGATGCGGTCCCCCTAGCACCCCCTGGAGGGGTTGTTCATCATTGCGATGGTGGTCGGTGAGGCGGCTCTTGCTGGGGCGGCAATTAGATCTCAGCGCGGTGGATCGACGAATTGAGCTCGTCGAGTATGAAGGCCTCTGATCCTAGCGGATCTCATTGACCTAGCAGTGCGCCGCTTTAAGCATGGCGACGACCTTGGCGATCTCGGGTGTTTGCGGGAGCCGAGCGAGCTCATTGGCGGCCACAACCAAGTTGGCGCTTGGAGTCTTGTAGATGTCGTGGCCATCGACATGGACAAATTCTTCATCGAGGTTGTGGTGAAGCGGGCGTGGCCTTCCTTGTGAGTCGAGTTGATCATTGCGAGCAGCCTCGGCTAGCACAAGTTCATCCTCGTTTGCTCAGCGCTGCGCAGGGTGGACGTTCCTGTTGACGCGGGTGGCGCGTTCCTCCTCGGTTTCCCTGTCCCGTGGGGGGCTGTCGACGCTAACATTGAAAATTCCACCTCCACGGAAGGGCGGGAGAGGAAGTTGTTCGGTGGTGGTTTCGGCGAGGGTCTCCGTAGAGCCCTAGGACTCGGAGTTCGGATTTTCCTCCAAGATGGTTTGGAGGGATGCTTCGGGATGTTGGCCGAGGTATAGCATGTTGATAGTCGGAGAGAGCTGGTCGGCGATCTGGTCGGCGAGAGGATGGATATCTCCCACCTGGTCGGCGAATTTGCCCCTTAGGGCATCTGATAGGCGGTGGCGGCGCTGGTGAGCCCGAAGGGTAGGGCTGTAACCCCTGAAGTTTCTCGAGCAGCCTTCGATAGATCTGGATTGGAGGGTGGTCGGCGCTGAGCCAGAGTGGTCAGAGCCGATTTGGTGGTGGAGAGGCAATCGGTGAGCTTCTGGCCAACCTGATCGATGGATGCGATCAGATCGTCGTTGCTGATCTGCCTCCTTGGGTAGCGAGGAAGCAGACGGCGAGTTGTCGATGAAGGCGACCTCAGAGGTGGTTCTGAGATCAGATCTGCAGTTGCAAGCATTGGGGTGATTGGCGCAGTATCGATCTGCACTGGCTTGATGAGCTCTCCGACTCCGTCAGCGTTGATGATCCAGGAGATCGATCCGACCGTGAAGATCTGGCCGGGTTGTAGGAGGGACGAAGAGCCTGCGGAAAGCACCTTCTTGTTCGACAAGGAAACAACATGCACACCCCTACCTGGCGCGCCAACTGTCGACAGAATATCGTCGGTAGAGGTGCGTGTAATCGAGAACAAGAAGACAACAGAGACACATGAGTTAGACAGATTCGGGCCATCAGCGCGACGTAATACCCTACTCCTATGGTCTGTTTGATTGTATTGGCTATCATATGATATGGCGTGTATTTTGAGGGGTCCCTGCCCGCCTTATATAGTCTGGGGGTAGGGTTATAAGTCAGTTAGATCTAGGAGGTAACCATACAGGAATCATGTGATCATACGTATCCTAACAGATCTTGTAGTATCTTCAGGATATCTTCCCAGTGTCTTGCGGGGCGCACCGAGCAGCGCCGTGCCCCGCAAGGCTTCGTCTTGTGGGCTGGGCCGTCCCTGGGGACGCAGCCCATGTGGTCTACCGTGGGTATCCGACTTCACGAAGAGGAGGAATGAGTGGTTATCGTGGCTACTGTCTAGATGCGTCTTCCTTCTCCTAGAAGCCAAGGAAGCAAATGGTAGATGTACATAATAAGTTGGTCCACTTTCCAGTGCTGCACCTATGACATGTGGGCTCTCTAGGAGCAATTACTCTCCCCATGGTCCACTCATGAGGAGGATTTCCCAACATACTCTAGATAAGCTGTCAAACGCGCCTGGATTCTGACTTGACTACTAAACTATCCACTACACCAGCCCACAGCCTAACGACCCAGGGTCAGGAAACCTTCGTGTAAATAACACTTCAAAAAAAAACTTCCTGTAAATTATCCTATCTTTGCCCGAGTTAGGTAGGAGTAAAACCCTCTGGTAACCCGTATGATTACCAAAGAGGTATTGTAACAAATTTTTCTAAGACCTTAAAGGAATGCTACAATTTTTTCTAACCCTCTTAAAGGAAATCGTTCCAAGGCACATTCATGGAAAAAAAACATAAAATTTGAATAGCAATGCTTGAATAATGGCATTACTGCATTGCAGTACTGAAGCAATGAGATTGGGGAGCTGTTTCATGATTTCATCCCCCAACCAATTTAATACATGTTGCGCATCAACAAATAATAAATAGACGGTGATGAGGTTCCATATCTCACAAGGGTAGGATGCCCTTGGGAACATGCATTTTCCAGGGCTTTATTCTACGAATGAAAGAAGACTAGAGGAGATGGAGGCACAAGTACAGAGCCATCCAGATGCTGTATATATATGGAGAATAGGATTCAGGACAGCATTGAGGTTATCCCTTCAAGCTAGCTCATCCGCCGAGATTTGGTCCTCGGTCTGGCCTCCGTCCTCCAAGCTCTGTTTGCAAAAAATACACAAAGTGGCTCAGTAATGGAATAGTAGATTGACAAAAAAGATTATACTGAAATTGCATAAAAAGAGATCCAATCGTAAACAAGGTTACATGCCTGTTTCTTGATGGCATTGTCAAAGATAGTAGGAGCAGTTCCCTGTGCTCGTGTCTTGGCAGTTGTCACAAAATAGGCAATGTTATATGCAAGGAAGAACCCCTCTACAAGATACACACATTGCATTACATATGCAACCCCGCAGTAAACAAAAACATGCCCAAAAGTGGAGGAAAAATCAGATACAAGATAAAGACACGGACCGTATAAGGTGAACTTCTGCTCCGCCCTTTTGTTCAGAAAGATTAGAGCCTTGTTTCCTGCTGCAGGGTCAATGTGGAAAAGCTTAGCAACATCAGGACTTGAAGTCTCGTAAAATTTGACACCACGTTCCAGCTTTGACGCATTAGCAAATTCATCACTGTAAACCCCCTCCTGTAGCATTTGGCAAAAAAAAAAAGACAGTTCCGAGAATTAAAATTGTCTCCATCATGTACTGCTGCTTTCTTGCTCTCATAGCCCATCATCTAGCTTTAAAAAAAAATGCTACAGGATAACTACCACTACAGAATAACTAAGTAGTACTCCCTCTGTTCTAATTTAGATAGATAGTAAAATTAATATATCTAAAAAGACAAAATGTCTTATAATTTAGAATGAAGTGATAATAATTAATATATATGAAGAAAGTAACTGAAAGAAAGAAAGGGCCGGGTTCATACTGATGGAGAGTTGATGAAGGCAACAACCGCCATGTTGATTTTATCCTCGGCGAGTACCGCCTCAGCATCATCCATGGTTGCGATTCTTTCCAGATTAGGTGAAGCTTTCCACTCGCGGATGTCAAGGTGGTAGAGTAAGGTCCATAGGTGGGTGATGAACTCGCCACCCTGTGAGAGGCGCCGCATGTGCATCTCCACGTTGCCATACGGCGCCGCGTAGACCAACAAGCGGACCCACGCAAGCACCAGTGTGTCCCAGGGGTCAGAACGGTGGGAACCATCGTCACCCTCACCCATAAGCTCCTCTGCCATAGCCAGGGCATCCCGAATATCATTCCGTTTTCTATTTGTCCAAGTTTCAGGGTCTGACAGTGCCCCCCCAAGGAATCTGTCCTTGTTCTTTTTTCTTCTTCCGAAGAAGAACCATCTGCTGTCCTTATCCTTGCCCAGAACCATCCTTGCCGCCTTCTTGTATTCACCGTATGCACGCTTCGTCTCCGGGGCCGGCCCAGGGAGTAACTCTGGAGCTGACTCCACCAAGTAGGCGCAATACTTGGACAGAGCATTGGCCACGTGCCGGTTCCGGTTCTCTGCCTTGCTCGAGCCATCCTCCTGTTTTGGTTCTTTTAGTTCGCAGTACCATGTCGTAATGTGCAACTTCATAACACACTCCGTATATCTGTAACCATGCGGTTTCTTTTCCGCCTCTGGGGAGGGAATAAACCATCTGATGCTTGGATGCTTCTTAGAAAAGGATAACCAATTCCCATCTAATCTGTCGGTCTCGATCTTATCAAGAAACTTAACAATGGATTCCTTGACGTCGTCGTCCAACCTAATGGCAGGTCTTTTGTTGGTGTCGCTGCCCAGCAAATCCCAGAGCACCTCCCAAATGTAGTCCAAACCTAGCGTCATCACCAAGCGAGCACATTTCTGGTAAAGAAAGCCAACCATGGATGCTAACCTCCTGACTTTTGACTTGGACTCTTTCCTGCTGCTGCTGCTGCCCGCTTCACCGTTGTCTCCTACAGTCATGGATGTTGTTGAGCTACTGACTGGTGACTTGCACTCTTTCCTCTTGCTGCTCCCTTCACCGTTTTTTCCTGCAGTCATGGATATTATTGAACTACTGACTGACTCTTTCCCGGTGCTGCTCCCTTCGCCGTTTTTTTCCGCAGTTAATCTCCCTTCAGGTAGTACTGAATACTGGCCGATCTTGTCTTGCCACAGGTACTTGTCAAACCAATTACTGCTGGTAGCTACAGACGCTTTCAATCTCATGAGATGCCAGTGGGCTAGCACCTTGGTGATGAGCGATTGACAACACGGTGTGCGTGTGACGTGTCTCTTGGCAGGTTGTGGTTGCAGGTGACAGGTGGAGACAAGGTACATGCGGCGACGAGTGAAGAACGAAGATAGGATGCCGCGTCGAAAAACCGCGGGGGCGGAGAAGGGCGGATCGAGGCTTGCGTTCGAGGGACAGGTGATCGTGCGGTGTACGTCTACTGTACCTGGCTACATGGCGGGAGGACGTCGAGGGAGGTTTCCGGATTATGTCACAAAATCTGGGGTTCGCTGGTTGAGCCACAAAGCCATGCATCGTACCGGGACGCCCGTGCGGCAGGCGTTGGCCGAAGATGGAAAATTCTGGCGATCGCGATACGATTTCGGATGGTCGTGCGGCGACATCGCGAGGATCACATCGCGGAGATGGAGGGATCGCGGACATCGCGGAATTTGCCATGGAGGACGTAATTGGAATTTACGCCCCTACGTTGGATTTATTTAGCGTAGGGGGTTATGTGAAAATAGGTCGTGCCACCCTTTGGAGATATAAATATGTGGCACCTAGGGTTGAGAAGGCTGAACGTTTTTGGACTCTCGGCGAGTTACTATTCACGCGTGAACAGTACCCGTGAACAGTACTCGTGCCCCAGGGTTCCACGGTTCAGTTTTCCTCTCTCCGGTCTAGCCTAGGGTTTGAATTCTAGTGAGAGGTTTTTGTTGATCTCTCCGATTAAGAGAGGGAGGATGTTCGGGCGGAGGCTAGATGCACTTTTGTAAGTTCAATTACTCAATTTAATCTTTCATCTATAATAATTGATCTTGTGCATCTCGATTGGTTCTTTACAATTCTCGTCAGTATCTGACATAGTCTGCTTATTTTATTTTTATCTCAAGATCCGTAAGTCCGATTGACGTGATTCCAGTTGGGTTAGTTTCGTAATTTCATCTAGTTTAATCTGACAAATTTTTAGGTCGATCGGAGTTACGGATTTTCGTTCACATCAGGTTTACTAGGTATATAGAGTTCTGGCCAGATTTGAAAAACGTGATTTAATCAGGTTTTGTGTTTAGGGGAAGGGTTAGAAATTATTTTTGGCTTCCGCGACCATTCACCCCCCCTCTGGTCGCCCGTTTCGATCCTTCAATTGGTACCAGAGCCGGTTTAGGTTTTCTATACCTTAATCGGTGCTGAAAGCTATGGCGACCAATGAAAAGTTTGATGTTCGCGCTCCGTTTTTTGATGGGACTGATTATGATTACTGGAAGGCACGTATGACCAACTATCTCAAAGGCAAGTCGCTGAAGCTATGGAAAATCACACAAAATGCCACATATGTGATTCCAGCTGAGGAACCGACTGACGCCGCTGAGATCGGGCTTCTTGAAACAAATCATCGCGCTGTTGCTATTTTACAGGCTTCTATTTGTAAAACTGAATATGATCGGGTTTCTAGTGAAGATCTCGCTTATCAGATCTGGGAGAAACTTAGAAAATATCATGAAGGCTCAAACACTGTGAAAAACCGAAAATTTGAGATTCACCGAAAAGAGTTTGATGCTTTTTGCCAATTGCCTAGTGAGTCTATTGATGACATGTTTGCACGTTTTCAAGTGATTGTTAATAAGATGAAGGCCATGAACAGCAATATGCCTTATGATGATCATGCTAGGGCTCTCAGATTATTACATTCACTTAATGATGAATGGGATATGAAAGTTGAGGCGATCGTTGAATCTGTAGGTTATGAGACTCTCACCACTGATGAGCTTTACAGTAAGCTCAAATCAAAAGAGATCGAAATTGTTTCTAAGCGTAAATTGAAAAATCCCACAGCTGCTTCTTCTTCTGACGTTCCAATGGCTTTGGTTTCTGGAAATAAGACTAACACTAATGCTAATCCAAATGTTTCCAGTTTTGCTTTGTCTTCTTTGTGTCATGTTGCAGATGAGGAGTTGGAGGTGCTAGATGATGATCAGCTTGTACTGCTCTCCAACAAGTTTAAACGTGTGTATGACAACAGGCGTAATAGAAGACGTTCAGATGGCTGCTTCAACTGTGGTGAGCGAGGACACTTTGCTGCTGATTGCCCAAACAAGCAGAGATCTTTTGAGCAGGGCAATAACTCCTCCAGGCGCCAGGAGAAGTTCAGGGAGAGGAAGAAGAAGAAGGATAAGCAATGGAAGAAAGGCGGACAAAAATACTCTGACAAGCAAGTCGCTAAGGCTGCAAATGTTTTGTTATCTTCTCTTGGACAGTATGTTTCAGGTGGCTCGTCAGACTCCAGCGATTCAGATTCCGAGGATGAGACACCCAAGAAGAAGACAGACGGACTTTGCTTCATCACTGACGCCGGCATCAATGGTGGGATATGTACTATGGCCTTGGAGGGTGATGCATCAACCGACAGCAACGATGAAACTTCTGATGATGAGGTTGGAGGCGAGGAGGACATATGGATAATGGACTCCGGCTGTTCGCGCCACATGACCGGAGATGATAAATGGTTCTCCAGCCTCACCCCCACGAGCGTAAAGGAAAACATCACTTTTGGGGATAAAAGTCAAGGTAAGGTAATGGCGCATGGCTGCATCAAGGTAACAGATAAATACATGTTAAAGGACGTCGCATTGGTAAAGAATTTGCATTATAATTTGCTGTCTGTTTCGCAACTTCTTGAGGATGATTTTGAGGTTCGTTTTAAGAAAGGAAATTCGCGTGTTCTTGATTCTGCTGGTAACCTTGTTTGCAAGATTTCTCCTTTTAGACGGATTTTTAAAGCTAATTTTTCTAAATCTTTTGGTGAAACTAGCTGTTTAGTTGCTCATGGTTCCCCCCTGATTTGGAAGTGGCATCGTCGGTTGGGCCACTTGAGCTTTGATTTGCTTTGTCGTTTGAGTTCATTGGATTTAATTGATGGTTTACCGAAACTCAAGTTTGAAAAGGATTTGATTTATGCTCCCTGCAAACATGGAAAAATGGTTGCTGCTTCTCATGCACCTGTGACTCAGGTGATGACGAGACGACCGGGTGAACTGTTACATATGGACACTGTTGGTCCAGCCCGTGTTCGGTCTGCTGGTGGGAAGTGGTATGTGCTCGTCGTTGTGGATGATTTTTCTCGATATTCATGGGTGTTCTTTTTGGAATCTAAGGATGAGGCTTTCTCACATGTTCATGATCTTGTTCTGAAGCTAAAAAATGAGTTGTCAAATAATGCCGTTAGAGCAATTCGCAGTGACAACGGTACAGAATTCAAGAATTCTCGCATGAAAGCTTTTTGTTCAGAACAAGGTTTAGATCATTAGTTTTCCTCACCTTACGTTCCTCCCCAGAACGGTGTTGTTGAGCGTAAAAATCGTACGCTTGTTGAGATGGCTAGGACAATGCTTGATGAACATAAAACTCCTAGACGTTTTTGGGCTGAGGCTATCAACACCGCTTGCTATGTTGCTAATCGCATTTTTCTGAGAGCTTTTCTAGGAAAAACATCTTATGAGTTGAGATTTGGTCGACCTCCCAAAGTTTTCCACTTTCGAGTTTTTGGCTGCAAGTGTTTTATATTGAAAAAGGGAAATTTGGATAAATTTGAATCGCGTTCTTCTGATGGGTTATTTTTGGGGTATGCCTTGCAAGGGCGAGCGTACCGTGTGCTTAATCTTGGTACTAACCGCATCGATGAGACATGTGAGGTCACCTTCGATGAGACAATGCCTTGTTTTTCTTCTGCTTTTGAGTGTGCAGGTGATGACGAGATCGGGCAGGATATTTTTGAGGATGAGAAAGAGGAAGATGGATGTGACGACGACGATGACGATGATGCCCAGCCTGCGATGCAGGGGGAGCCTGACGCCCAGCCTAAGCAGGCGCCCTCCACCACTTTGGAGGATGGACCATCGCCGACACGTACATCTACAACAAAGCCTACAGCTTCATCGACTGTTGATCATGTACCGGCTGAAGTTGAGGGGGAGGCGATTTCAGAACGTACAGCACCACGACACATTCAAAATCGTCATCCTGCCAAGAACATAATAGGTAATTTGGATGAACGCACGACAAGGAACAGAGGTATGAAAAATAAAAATTATTGTGTCTTTGCGCATACTGCCTTTGTTGCCTCTTTTGAACCCCGAGATGTTGGACATGCTTTATCTGATTCTAACTGGGTCAATGCCATGCATGAGGAGTTAGAAAATTTTTGCACGGAATCAGGTTTGGGTTTTGGTTGATCCTCCTCCTTCTCGTAAACCAATTGGAACTAAATGGGTCTTTAAGAACAAACAAGGGGAAGATGGTCATGTTGTTAGAAATAAAGCTAGGCTGGTTGCTCAGGGCTTTTCTCAAAAAGAGGGTATTGATTATGGTGAAACTTTTGCTCCTGTTGCTCGTTTAGAAGCCATTCGCATTTTGCTTGCATTTGCTGCTTCACGTGGATATAAGCTTTATCAAATGGATGTGAAAAGTGCTTTTCTGAATGGTTTTATAGAAGAAGAAGTTTATGTTAAACAACCGCCTGGTTTTGAACATCCCAATTTTCCTGATCGTGTTTTTAAGTTGCAAAAGGCTTTATATGGTTTGAAGCAAGCACCTCGTGCTTGGTATGCTAGATTGAAAACTTTTCTGCTTAAAAACGGGTTCAAAATGGGTTCAGTTGATAAAACTCTTTTTCTCCTCAGGCAAGGAAATGACACTTTAATAGTTCAGATTTATGTGGATGGTATCATTTTCGGTGGTTCCTCTCATGCTCTTGTGAAAAAGTTTGCAGATGTGATGAGTAAAGAATTTGAGATGTCTATGATGGGCGAGCTGAATTTCTTTCTTGGCTTACAAATAAAACAAACTTCGGAAGGTACATTTGTGCATCAGGGAAAGTACACGAAGGATGTCCTGAAGAAGTTTGCGATGGATGATGCGAAGCCAATTTCTACGCCCATGCCGACTAGCGCTGCTTTGGATGCTGATGAGGACGGAGAGCCCGTGGATCAGAAGGAATATCGAAGCATGATTGGGTCGCTGCTGTACTTGACTGCTACGAGGCCAGATATACACTTTGCTGTGTGTATGTGTGCTCGTTTTCAGGCGTCCCCTAGGACTTCTCACCGTCAGGCGGTGAAGCGCATAATGAGGTATCTTCGATTTACTCCTGCATTTGGCCTTTGGTACTCTGCTGCTTCAACTCTCAGTTTGTGTGGTTATTCGGATGCTGATTTTGCTGGGTGTCGTTTGGATAGAAAGTCTACATCGGGTACTTGCCAATTTTTGGGTTCTTCGCTTGTTTCTTGGTCCTCTAGAAAACAATCTAATGTTGCTCAATCTACTACAGAGGCTGAGTATGTTGCTGCTGCTAGTTGTTGTTCTCAGCTTTTATGGATGATAGCTACCCTTCGCGATTTTGGTTTGTCGTTTTCTCGCGTTCCTCTCTTGTGTGACAGCACTAGCGCTATAAGTGTTGCAAAGAATCCTGTGCTTCACTCTAAGACGAAACACATTGAGGTTCGTCATCATTTTCTGAGGGATCATGCTGAGAAGGGTGATATTAAGCTTAAATACATTGATACTAGTCAGCAACTTGCTGATATTCTGACTAAACCACTCGATCAAACCACGTTTGCACGTTTGCGTGGTGAGTTCGGGGTGTGTTACCCATTCTAGTATCATTGTAAGTTGCTTCAGTTACATATGCCTTATACTTGTTTTGGCTAGTTTGCGATCGATGCTTTTGGAGAGGTTTAAATGCTTTGCTTGACCAATTTTTATTTTGAAAACAGCACAGATATATACTTAAAAAATTATGTTGGGCTATGCTTGCTTTTCTAGATCTAGTGACTTGTTGAATACTTGACATATATCTTGCTCATGGTTCGGTAGTCAGCTTCTTTTAATGGGTTTTCACTGCAAATGTAACTCACAATACAAGTTTTAACTCGGGAGTGCATAGTATGGTTGTGAGCAAAAACTCTAAATTCCCATATCTCTGCTATTTAGCTCATGATCTGCTTCCCTTACTGAAAATTTAAATATGGGCGCAACTCTGTTTTTCCCATGTCCCTGCTGGTTCTCGCTCATAAACAAAATTAAACAAACTGGCTGGGCACAACTCTTGCTTCCCATATCCCTGCTTATCATGCTCACAAAAGTCAGAATTAAATATGACAAGTGAATGCATTTGTGGGCGTTGCAGTGAACTTTGACTGAAGCTGTGTATCTGTCGTGTGAGCTCGCTATATGTTTTGTCTTCAGCTTTGCACTGAGTTTGGAATGTGCATGTTTTTGCCTGGCACATTAGTTTTCAAACAGATTTCAGTTCTAAATTTTTATTGGTCATGGCATTGTATTGTTCCTTCTCTGGATAGCTAGTGTTGTTGGTTAGCTTTTATAAGTATTTGGCATATGTCTCAGAAGCTTCAACTTGTGCTTTCTCACATGCTTTTCTCTAAATTGGTTCCTTGCATTTTATCTTGATGGAGTGCTTTGTCAACAAGGGGGAGAGTGAGTAGCGCACAAATTTATTCTTGCAGGGGGAGTTCGTTCATTCTTGCAGGGGGAGTTTGAATTCGTTTTTGCTGAGACTTGGCATGCTTGTTTTGAGGGGTTGAGGGGGAGTTTTGCTGAAATTTGTGAGTTTTGCTGCTGAGATTGCTTTTGGGAGATTGATATGGCTTTTGATTCACCTTGGGGAGAGTGAATTTCTGTCTTGATTGTGTCGAGCCTAGCTTTTTCGCTAGCCCATGTCTTTGGGGATTAAGATCGTTTCTTTTTCTTTCTTTTTATTTTTCTTTTTCAGTACGAATAAATTTGTGCGGTGTGGTGTTGTCAATGCACTCATCAAGGGGGAGATTGAGATGCCAGTGGGCTAGCACCTTGGTGATGAGCGATTGACAACACGGTGTGCGTGTGACGTGTCTCTTGGCAGGTTGTGGTTGCAGGTGACAGGTGGAGACAAGGTACATGCGGCGACGAGTGAAGAACGAAGATAGGATGCCGCGTCGAAAAACCGCGGGGGCGGAGAAGGGCGGATCGAGGCTTGCGTTCGAGGGACAGGTGATTGTGCGGTGTACGTCTACTGTACCTGGCTACATGGCGGGAGGACGTCGAGGGAGGTTTCCGGATTATGTCACAAAATCTGGGGTTCGCTGGTTGAGCCACAAAGCCATGCATCGTACCGGGACGCCCGTGCGGCAGGCGTTGGCCGAAGATGGAAAATTCTGGCGATCGCGATACGATTTCGGATGGTCGTGCGGCGACATCGCGAGGATCACATCGCGGAGATGGAGGGATCGCGGACATCGCGGAATTTGCCATGGAGGACGTAATTGGAATTTACGCCCCTACGTTGGATTTATTTAGCGTAGGGGGTTATGTGAAAATAGGTCGTGCCACCCTTTGGAGATATAAATATGTGGCACCTAGGGTTGAGAAGGCTGAACGTTTTTGGACTCTCGGCGAGTTACTATTCACGCGTGAACAGTACCCGTGAACAGTACTCGTGCCCCAGGGTTCCACGGTTCAGTTTTCCTCTCTCCGGTCTAGCCTAGGGTTTGAATTCTAGTGAGAGGTTTTTGTTGATCTCTCCGATTAAGAGAGGGAGGATGTTCGGGCGGAGGCTAGATGCACTTTTGTAAGTTCAATTACTCAATTTAATCTTTCATCTATAATAATTGATCTTGTGCATCTCGATTGGTTCTTTACAATTCTCGTCAGTATCTGACATAGTCTGCTTGTTTTATTTTTATCTCAAGATCCGTAAGTCCGATTGACGTGATTCCAGTTGGGTTAGTTTCGTAATTTCATCTAGTTTAATCTGACAAATTTTTAGGTCGATCGGAGTTACGGATTTTCGTTCACATCAGGTTTACTAGGTATATAGAGTTCTGGCCAGATTTGAAAAACGTGATTTAATCAGGTTTTGTGTTTAGGGGAAGGGTTAGAAATTATTTTTGGCTTCCGCGACCATTCACCCCCCCTCTGGTCGCCCGTTTCGATCCTTCACTTGCCACAGGTACTTGTCAAACCAATTACTGCTGGTAGCTACAGACGCTTTCAATCTCATCAACCTTGCCCACCACCATGGCGTTTCATACGCATCTTGAGACCAGATTACCTTCTGTATGTTGGTGGCGTACCTGGAGGCAACGGCGACTCTCGCCCAGTTTGAGGTCCAGGACGGAATCAAGTGCATCAGCTGCAACAGAGCCTGGAACACCAATATGACAAAAGTGACAACAAGATCTGCAGTCGTGGTGTTCACTACATTGGTGCCACCACCACCACCAGAACCAGAAGTAGTATGGTGGCGGCTACTCATTGTCCCAGGAATGGCAGCTGCTACCCCAACAAAATTAAACATATCCCAATGAATGAAGCCAGTGCCCACAAACTAGCAGTTTTTGCTTGGTAGTAGTGAATGAATGGATTACCGGTGTAGAAGTAATCGTAGACAAGAGCCAACTCAATCTCAATCACCTTCAAGGCCCACTTGTAGTCAGTGCCCTTCAGCATTTCTGGGCGTGGTTTACGGTAGCCCAACCCAAGAACATGCCGTTGCAGATGATGAGACAGAGACATAGCAACACACACATCATGACAGGACCATAGCCACTCATCCTTGTTTCCATCTAACTTTAAAGAGGACAATGCATTTTCTACTTGTTCCAAACTGACACGATCACTCCCGTCAATGCCAAAATTGACGATCATACTATCTCGTTCAATTGCATGTATGTCGGGATGTTTTTTTTAAAACGTAACCGTGCCCAAGACCATCCAGCAAATTTTCAATCTTGTCTCTCATTCTCCTTTGTTGCACAAGAGACAGTGACCTATGAAATCCCTTGATGAAAGTGATGGCAGACAGCATGCCAATAGCTGTGTTACCAACTACAGTGGAGATGGTTGATATACTCATTAGTAGCACATATCCACAGTGGAGGCAAATTCCAAATACCACCTTTGAGAGCTGTCCCTTGTAGTCAAGGCCATTGTAGGCGGTCACTGGATCAATGCACCCAAATAGGGTGAACAAGGACACACATATGGGATACATCTCACTCGTCACCGATGATGATTGCATTAGACCAATGCTATAGGTCCCAAGGGATAGAGATAACACTTGTGCAGCAAAGAAGCCTTTTTGGACTATCCAGCTATTGGACCAGCGGCGGCATGACCCGTAGGCAGCAAGGAAGAAACTGAAGATGATGGCCACCATATATTGCTAATAACTGGATACGTAGCACTGTCCCCCTTGGGCTTTCCCACAGATCTCTCAATTGATGCGAGGACATTGTTGACGTTGTATTTAACAAGTGCTCCTTCATAGTCCCCATGCGACGATAATCCACCTTAACAGGAGAAGATGTTTGTAAGTGTAATGAACCAGCTTGCATCTCTATCTAAGCATGAGCATCACCAACATCGTCTTCTCTAAAAGGTTATTTTCAAAATGAAAGTTTAGTTATAGTTTCTGGCATAGGCGGACCGATCCATAGGGCGATGTAGGGCGGCCACCCTACCATCCCTCTGGCCGGTACCCCTCTCGCCGAGTCCCCAGGGCGGCGCCCCCTGCGACCCTGCAAGTGCCGACCCCGAACAGCAAGGGCGCGAGGCGGCGACAGGAGCGGAGTCGAGGTTGAAGACGAGACGAGAGAGGGATAGGCGTAGTGGGCTGTGGCGTACGTGTGTTGTTACATATAAATGACTGACTCCACTCTTCCGCATGGTCGCTCGTGGGCTCTTGTCGCTACCCTACCGAACACGAGCATGACCGCAGAACGCAGGCAGTGGCGACGGCGCAGTGCTCCTCGCGGCCCAGGCGCTCAACGCCGCCGGCTCCCCTCCGGCCCTCCCGCCGTCCCGCTCGGCGGCACCGCAGGCGGATCTGCCACCTGCGCTTCCCCATCAATTGTCAAGCGGCCAGCCGGTTGCGGCTCCCAGCTGGTTCCCAGCTGCTGGAGGACAGTGCCTACTCGGCTGCTTCCTGCCATAGCTGCCCCGGCGAGCATGTTTAGAGGTAGCATTACCACTTACCAGTTCCTCGGTTACAAAGAAACACGTACTATAAAGATCAATCAAATTTTGATATGTTATTTGTTTGCTAGTCACTTGTATAATTGTATAGATTTTTTTGATTATTCAGAGGGTTTTTTCATAAAGAAGCTGAGCAATTTCGTTACCAATTGAACGATCACATTGAGGAGACCAATTTCCTCTTGAATCTTCATTTATTTACCGAATTAGTGCTTAGAACATAATTGTTATGTAATACCACGACCTATATATGTGGTTTAACTAAAATATCAGTTAATTAAGTTTTATATATGTCGGATGATTTAGTTCCGGCAATGGCTAGCAACGTAATCGCTTAAGAGGAATCAGATGGTAGCATACGAGACAAAAGGATTTATCCACGGTGGCTGGTAAAACCCTACCATATCTTCTTGTATTCGTATGCTTGGTTATTGGGGTTGTTGCTCCTAGCTATGTGGTAGATTGGAATGAGATGGATTGGATTCGGATCACGAGGTCCCTACCCTCCTTTATATAGGCAGAGGGGGTAGCGTTACAATGAGGGCGATCGGCTTAACAGATGGTTTCCTAGTTTGTTACCCGAAATACGCAACAGAATGATCCTATGCTATCATCCAGATACGCCTATCTCAGATATGCTCGGTGTGCCTTGGTCTTCATGTTGATCGACCTCCTCAGCCTTTGTGGGCCTTCTTCTTGATGGCTTCTGGCCCGATAGAAGGATGTGATCATATATACGGATGGTACGGGTACCCCTGGCCTATATATCCGACAGTAGCCCTTGTAGGACTTAATGACAAGCTAGTGAATATAGCTAAGCCCTAGGGTATCACAGATTCCCTGTAACTTTAGGTACTATGAGTACTAATGAGCTTCTTCTCGAGTACTGAGGCTTTGAGTAGCGTGATTTGGGGCCCTCAAGTGTTAAGGCCCTGTATGCATTCAACTCAGGTGCCGAGGAGCATCTGAATCAGGTGGTAGCACCGCATAGCTAGAAATATAGCTTCCAGGGCATTGTTAACGCCTTACTCGGGTGGTAACACCGCATACCTGGAAATCTATAGCTTCCAAGGCGTTGTGAAAGCCTTGCTCGGGTGGTAACACCGCATACCTGGAAACATAGCTTCCATGGTGTTGTGAACGCCTTACTCGAGTGGTAACACCGCATACATGGAAACATAGCTTCTAGGGCGTTGTGAATGCCTTACTCGGGTGGTAACACCGCATACCTAGAAACATAGCTTCCAGGGCATTATGAACGCCTTGCTCAGGTGGTAACACCGCATTGTTGAGAACTTAGTTCCCGATGATATGTAGTGCGAGCTTTAGTCATTCCACGTTACTGAGTCGTGTTAAAAAATGGTATAGAAAGGATAGGAGTTTGTACCGCCTCAATTTTTACGCAACGCTGCTTCTAGTCCTGCACATCTTAGTAAAACGGGGTGGAGTGCACCGTGCTGATTTTTAATCGCGAAAGGGAGGCAACAAAAGTTGGGGAGAGGGTTCATTGATACCTTTGGTTACCTAGAGATGACCCGATCTGAGTCGGTTTTTAGTTTGCTCTGCACCAAGTGCCTCACGTTTTTCTTTGAGACCCGCCAATTAGTGGGACCTCGAATTTTCGTGGACATCGTAGCGGAAAGTGTGAGGCAAAGTCTTGTAGCCCAGAGGCCAAGACAACAGTGTCCCAGGCCAGGAAGCACTGAGGGCGAATAATAACGAACACGTGAGTAGCTGTTGGCAGTTGCGTATGTTATTCTTCGAGCTGGTAGTGGGTAGAACGAGTGAGCGTCCACTTCCTAGTGAATATGAGCGATAGGACTAACCCTGACCATCATGGGCACGACATAAAACTCTTTTTTAAGATTCCGGGAGCTACTACTATGGCCTTGGCCAACTAGTTTTCTGGTTTCCCACATAGGGGCACACATCCGTCAAAATAACGTACTTCGAGCTCGCTGACACCAAATGTTAAAGGTTTTAGGATCATACTAGTGACCCTCCTGAATGGCCTCTTGACTCTGAGATGGCTGGGTCAGTAATAAATCTATTATTACTGCTTACACCTACCGAAGGGGTGTGAATCGGGCCAAGTTCCCAATCTAAGCGTCAGACACTCGCCTGCACCGGCTCATGTGATGGTACGTCTTGTTTGGGCTGCTGGGCCCCATGGCCTCCGTGGTTATGCGGATGGGTTCCTTCTCGTCGAAGGTAAGGGGTCGGTTCTTGCGGCCTGTCTCCCCACGCGTGTTTCTCAAAGGCCGTGCCTCTTAGAGATCAAGGGGACGTGGCCTATCCTTAACTCCCGCTGTCGCCCAAGAAGATTGCTAGAATCCCATCAACAGTGCGCGTCCCCTATTTCATAAAATAGAAGAGAGGGTTAGTTAGTACACCTGCATTGTAGTCTTTACACACTCACCTTTCCCTGCTCACCGCCTCCCTCCCACTTTCCCCAGAGCTTTGGTCGCTGCTCATAGCCAGGGAGAAGCGCCCGAGGGAGGAGCCAGAGAGGGAGCCTGCCGAGGAACACGTCCCCTGAGGTCCTCCAATCCTTCGGATGGATCTGATTGGATTTGGGTAAGTATGACTCTGCCCTTGGGTCTGTTCTTGAAGGAATCTGACGCATAACTTGGTGCAGAGCCATCTCAAAGGCGCGCTCGGTGCCGTGGCCTTTCGCGGGCCAGGATGGACCATCGTCGTCGCAGCTCCCGGTGACGTGGGCTGCATCGCCATCGGGCTTCTCCTCCTCTTCGTCTAGTGATAAGGAGTTTGACGATTTCGACCAGGACATCCACACCGTCGTGCAGCAGCTGGATGCTACCGGCCAGGCCCTCCGTAATGAATGTCGGGAGGCGGAGCGGCTGAGGGAGTGCCTCTCGTCCGTGGAGACTGTGCTCGGCGCCGCGGACGAGGAGATAGCCGTTGCCAAAGCCGTGGCTGCAGCGGCTCAGGTAGAGCTTGCCGGTATGCTGATCTCCATCTTCCCCGTGCCTTATCTGGAGTAACCCACGCTCTGATGCGGAGGGTTTCGCATCCTTGTTTCTTTTAGACGTGCAGGGGCAGCTGGCTGTCGCCTAGAACGAGGTCATCTGAGGGACGAGTCGGCGGCCTAGGCACGTGGCTCTGCAGCCCTGGCAAGGGTCGGCAATAGCCGTTATGCGACCTACAGGAGGCGGCGATTGCCGCGGTCAGGCTGGTACTGCCGGCGGGGCCAGGCTTCCACGAGCGGGACCGTGGCCTTCTAGAGAGGATCAGGGAGGTGGTGGCGCATGATGATTGCCATGGGGCCGTGGCGGCCCTGGCTGCCACCTATCTGTGCTTTCGACCCCTAGGTGGATCTATGCACGGTGGAACCCGGGTTTCTGACGAGGGCGGAGATAGCCGATGATGTCGACGTCGGGCAGTTGATTGCCGAGTTCGCCGCCGCCGCCAATGCCATTGCTGCAGTAGTCAGCGTTGAGTGGGTCATCAAGGACACCCCTCGCCAGGGATGAGTTCCATTAACCTGTTCTCTTGTACAAAAGAAACATCTGAATAAAATTTTGGTTTGCAAATTAGTGATTCTCTGCAAACTTTCCCGTGTGACTGTGCATAGTAGTAGCCCCCGAACACTTGGATAGGTTAGTATAACGTATTCAAGTGTTGGGACTTGCAAACCCCCATGACATTCTTGCTTGCGCGTACTACCCGAGTAGAACAGGTCGTTGTCAAGGATTTTTTTGGCTTAGGTACAAGTGTTGTAACCCGCTCATAGCCCCCGAGCATTTTGAACTGAGTATCGTCGGGCTAGTGTAGCCATGCTCGGGAGGTGCTTTGGTCAGTTAGCGTTGCTTGTGCTGACAAATTGCATCTCGGGATTGGTTTTGTAGCCCCCGAATGCCTTGTTATGTTAATGTAACATTGCAAGGTATTGAGAGAAAAAACACTTGTCGAGAGCATTGCATGGAATTTGAACTTAGCCCCCGATCGATCTAGGGAGGTGGTCGCCAGATCTCAGGGACACAAGACTTTTATTCACAGCAATCTAAGACGTGTATAACACTATTTAGGCCTCGTTTAGATTGCGAAAAAAGTGAACCTGATGAATAGTACCACTTTCATCTTATTTGGCAAATATTGTCCAATCGTGGACCAACTAGGCTCAAAAGATTCATCTCGTGATTTTCAACTAAACTGTGTAATTAGTTATTTTTTTACCTACATTTAATACTCCATGCAAGCGGTTAAAAATTGATGTGATGGAGAGAGAGTGAAAAAACAGCCTGTTCGCTTGTTGGTTTCAGCCAGTCCAAACCAGCCAGCCAACAGTATTTTCCTCTCACAATAAACCAACACCAGCCAGCCTAAACCAGCCAAGAAACCAACCAGCGAACAAGCCGGAATTTGGATGGCATCTAAACAAGGCCTTGGAAAAAAGAGAAGATAAAAACTACATCATTGTACCGCTCTAGACTGGGCTAAGGTTTTATTGTGGAAGGTGCTATCAATGCTTCAGGTCTCAGCCTTGGAGCTGCCATCCATGGTCGGGTTGCCCCACTTTTCCCCTTGCCTTGCTTTCTCGGGCGCCTCCTCCGTTGGTGCAACGCCTGCAGCCTTGGCCGCCATGGCCACCGTCCCCTCGCCTGCCGCCGTTACCCTAGTCCAGACGTTTAACTGGACCTCGGTATTTTTTGGGGAACCGGAGTGTAGACTGGTTAGCTCAGGGTGGTCATTAAGCCCCCGAGTGTCGGGGCGCTTGGCTATGCATAACAGATGCATGGCTAGGTGCCAGGATGCGGTCGGCTATGGCCACCACCAGCTCCTGAATCCTTCGGATCGCCTAGCGTCCCTCCTTAGTCGATGGCTGCGGCATGGCTGCTGTCTTTCGCATAGCCTCGGCTAGGTTTTGCTCAGCATCAGAAAATGACGGGGCCGTCCATAGCATGTTGTTGTGAGCCTAATGGCTACGGACCATGTTTTCCTCATGGAGCTGACGTCAAAGTTTTCGATTTTCCTCTGCCAACACATCATTATGGTTGAGCAGGTGGTCCCAGGCCTCCTGGCTGGTCTTGTAAGGCACTGCGTAGTCGAGGTCGGGTGATTGTGAGGAGAGTGCTCGGGGGTGCGACACCCGCTCTCCCCGCAACCATCTGATGCGCTGAGGTAGCACCCACGCATGTGTGAGATGGTGTCACCATCGTCATCGTCGGAATCGGTGTTCTCGAGCAGTATGTCACAACTATCGAGAAAATGATTGAACTCTGTTAGATTGATGAGTCTAGTGGTGTCCGCGTCATCCCACTTGGTGCCATGGTCGGAGTTGTCCGACTCATCCTGGATGGTGCCGCCCAGACTAAGGTTATGGATGGTGACCTTGACAAAGTTAGGGTCAAACTCATCATCACTGCAATCCCAATCAGTTTGATCTAGGTTTTGGGGTTCGTCCATGGGACGTTCAGTGGGTTCCACCGTAGCTTGAGGAAGCTAAGTCTGGCGAGTTGTCACCGTGTTTGTCGGTCCTCCCGAGGATTGGGAGGGTCATGATCGGGCGTTGGATCAATCATGGGGGACTAGATGCTCGATCTTGCTAAGGTAAAGAGTGGCGTCGAGGACGTGCTCTCGGCCAGGTTCGACGAGAAGTTGGCCGTAGTGGGCTAGATGACGAGCGATGGTGAGCGGTCCTCCATTCACAACCTCCTCTAGTCTGGCGGCGAAAGCATGGATCTGAAGGGACTGCTCCTCCTCTTGCTTGGATGGCTCGGGTTCCTGCAGGCGTAGGTTCCCAAACTGATCGACGATGAAGTCAAGCTTGCCGAAGGTGATCTTCTCGCTCGGCTACATCCATCTTCTCTGGCTCATCACCAAAGTTGAAGATGATTCCCATATGAAACGCACAAAACAAATTTGTATGTGAAAGGCTCCTACCTGGCACGCCAACTATCAGATGATTTAGCTCCGGCAATGCCTAGCAACGTAATCGCGTAAGAGGAATCAGATGGTAGAACACGAGACACAAGGATTTATACTGGTTCGGGCCATGGTGGCATGTAAAACTCTAGTCCAGTTGATGCCAGTTGATACTGCTGCTCTTCTTATATCCGTATGCTCGGTTACAGGGGTTGTTGCTCCTAGCTACGTGGTAGATTGGAATTGTAACACCCTCGGTGTTACGAGCTTATTTAGCGCTAAGATTTAGACATAAGAGGAATTACCGAAACGAGTTTCTCGGATTTTAAAATTTAAAACACTTAAACTTATGTTTAAAAGTATCATTTTTGGCGTAATTATATTGAACGACTAGTTAAGTAGTTCCTGGATGTTTTGTTTCTACGAGTTAGTATGACGTATGGACTAGAGTATGAAATGCTTAGTGGTTGAAATTAATTAGGTTTAGGCATATTAAAAATTATGGCAAAGGCGCTAAAGGTTGTTAGTTCTAACTAAGCCTTTACTCGGTCTAAATCAGAAAAGAATTGTAGACAATGCCATTTTGGCATTTAAAATTTGACAAAAATGATTAATCAATATATCCATGTTTTTGTATAGTTGGTTGCATCAAGACGAGCACTTGGGCATGGTGTAGGTTATAGTCATGTTGGGTGTCACATGGTTCTTGTAAAAATTGTCTAAGTTCGCTAGAATGCGCTGTGAGCCCCTGTGTTGACGCTCTGTCCGTGAACTAGCATTTTCGTGACGAGGCTACGTTGGCATTCGTGTACCTCCTTCTCCAGTTGTCCCTTGGTCATTAGGAGTGCTCCGTTAGTTAGTCGATAGTACCGACTGAGGGTTCACGGTCATAGTTGAGCCTGTGTCAGTTTAGTAAGGAGTTTTTGGCTCGCTTTAAAAACCGTGCGTGTTGCCATTTCGGCCGTTTGGATCCTATGGCCGCGGTCACCACGCGCGCGCGTATGTGCCGGTGTCGGGCTGGGGGTGTGGCCGGACGGCCGCTGTTGGTCAGCCCTCGGGCCGTGCCGCGTGTTGACACAAAATGTGACACACTGTGCCTCACACACAGCAAGCCGGAAAGCGTGGCTTCAATCGGGTTCCCGGGTGCTTCGTGATCCGGAAGCGTGCCAGTCAGTTTGACCTGAAAACTAACAAGGGATAAAATAATTAAATGCCAAAACGGAACATGTCGGGTAAGACCGAACAGTTCCACATATACGGCCCTGAAGCCACTTACAACGACATACAGCTATAGAGAGCTGTCTGCCAACAAGTTTATAAACCATTCAGCTAATCGTAAGATGAATGCACGTAAAGACCTGATTGCCGAATGCATGTGCATGGGAAGACATGTTTGAACAAGTGAAATTAATTATGAGTTAATGCACGACCAAGCTCAGCAATCCAGCCGAGTTGGGTTCCATGAAGAAGGAACATGCAAATAAACACGATTAAACTAATCTAAAACCTGCATCTGCCGCACGACACCTGGTTTCGTTAAAGCTTAAACGTAATTAACATACATGAACCCGCGACATGTGACAATCTAGATTAAAATCATTCAGCCATTATAGGCATGTTATCTATTTGCAAAGATAATATGAAAAGCAATTGTTGTTGAAACACGAATAAAACCATAAGAGAGAGAGAGAGCCGAACAATATCAATCTAGATTGGGCAGAAGTGCGTTACAAATATATAAAATATTTAAAAAAACATGCAACACTAGATAACTTAATGAATCTATTTAGATTTGCCATATCTAATAGAGCCAATAACTATCTTGCTTTCACTAAGCATATTGAGCAAACGTCTGCCGCACGGTATCTACTCATAAACAAAGCATAAGCAAAGACTTCTTGGTTGTCAAGCAAAGATCCACCGCACGACCATTGAAAACAAACAAGACTACTTGCATCACGTCTAAATCCACCGCATGATACTAAACATGATAACAAGGTTGTCGGAACTTACGGAGGTCGACGGATCGATGACTCCTCTCGAAGAACTCGATGACACGACAAAAGGACTCGAAAGTTGGCACGGGGCCGGTTGTATTGATTTGGTTGTGAACCCCTATTACAATGGTCGAGGGTCAATATTTATACCCTAGACAAAACACGAGTCCTAGAAGACTACGATTTACAAAGGAACTTTTAAACAAACTTGGAAACTTACGATTCCTTACTCTAAACTCTCAGAGTCCTTTATTATTACAACTTTCATCTTTTTGATCGGCCTCGCCTGCCATCTTCTGCTTTCTCGAACGGAGTCACCGCCTTCTGGAGTAACCGACCGCACAAGCATTTAGCCGACCGCTTGTTTTGTTTGCCGAACACCCTTCTTCCCGCATGCGGGTCCACCTGTCATCCTCCAGAATCGACCAAAATCCAGTGTTAACACATGCCCCCTCAATTTCGGGATAAAAGTTGTTTTATTCTGAAATTGACCACAAGCTCCTTCTTCCTCCTAGGTCAGCACCGTTCATCACCGCAGCCGCTGCCCAAAAATTCAAGTTTTCAGCGCAACCTCGGACCTACTTCGAATCTTCAATGGCGACCCAGGATGAAATCCCAGAGGTAAACTTTACTTATATTCGGCAATTTTCATTTGATCCTCCCGCTCCTCTTTTGGCTTATTTCTCTTTGATTTCAATCACCTTCTAAAGGAATACAAGAACCAGATTTTGATCCCCTATGCTGCCAACCTCGACTCCTATTTCCTCGGTCCAATGGGAAACCCTGACCCTTCCAAAATTATCGAGAAGGAAACCCAAAGAATCCCTTTCAAATCTGGGATCACCTCGCCAAACCGATGGCCCAACACATTCAAGAATTGGCCATTTCCCCTAATCGCAGGATGGCGGAATTGGTACAGGAGAATGCTAGAGAAAAACAGCAGCCACTGGGAAAGTCAAGACATCAGTCATTGTCTGGAATTATCCTTAGCAGAAACACCTAGAAATGATTCCCTTTTGATAGCAGCTTCCCATTTTTGGTCTGACACTATCAATGCCTTCATCTTTGGTCATGGCATGATGACCATCACTCTAGCCGACATGTTCATGATGACTGGCTTGAACGTGTCACTGCCAGTATACCCCTATAAGTACAAGAGCAAAAGTAATCAAAGAGCCGTCAGCTCTGGATGTGGATGGATCAAACACATCCAGAACTACATGAATGCATCTGGCACTGTCTGTGACAAAGAGTTGAAAGCCTTCATGAATATGTGGCTATGCAGATTCATCTTCTGTGGAAAATCCAATGAACCAACCCTGAATCACATGGTGATGGCTGAAGACTTAGCTGCAGGCACTCAGATCCCACTAGGCAAATATCTTTTAGGGTCTGTTTATCATATGATGCATCAGATTACTCTTCAGATGCGCCAAGGTGGAGAAATCTCTTGTGTGAATGGTCCCTGGTGGCTAATTCAAATGTGGCTCCAGCTATATATGCATCAGATAACCTCTGTGAGCCTCTTCAATCTAAGTTTTCCTTTAGTTAACTATGCTGAAGGCAGTACAGCAAAGGTTAAAGCTTGTCAGACTTATGGAGAAGCAGCATCATCTATAAGCATTGACATAGACGTCGGTCATTTCTTCAAGCTGTTTTTCAAAGGATTCGGCAATGTGCTCTGGTTTCCTTACAGAGAAAATGAAAATTTGACTTTGCCCTGCAAGTTCAGCTATGAAATTGGTTGTTTAGGTCAAGAATCCACAGAGATTTTCAACTCCTTTATCAAACCTTGCACTCTGCCAGCCGAATTTCATCATGGGAGGTTAGTGCAATCCACCTATAAATTCTATTACCCAAATATGGTGGCCAGACAATTAGGATGTGGCCAACTGCCTCCAAGATTCCTCTTCTCAACAATCATAAAGTCAAGGGAAGTAATAACAGAAAGAATGGAAGCCAAGAAAATCTTTGAATTAGGATGGGAGTTGCCAACATACGAACCATCTCCATTTGGGCTAATAGATGTTGCTCATCCCTTCTTTGTCTCTTGGTGGCAAGAATGGCATGCTCATATCTTCAATATATCAGTACATTCTTTATGCAAAAACTTACAACCTGATTTTGCTTCTGATAGTGAGGTAATTTCATTATGCTCATCATTTCTTGCTCTTGAATCCACTTCTTATTTTAACATCTGGTTATGCATAGGATCTCGAGTTTACTCCCCCAGCCAAAGCAATCCAGTACTATTCGGCTGGTCCCAAGCCTGCTATGGGGTTTGATGCTCCAAACTTAAAGGAATTCATGAAAACCCCTATAACTTTGGATTCAGCACCTTTAAAGGCATTCATGAGAACTCCTGCTACTTCAGCTGCTGCATCTCCAAGAGGAAAAAGCAAAAGGAAAACACCTGAAAGTTTTCTTTTACCCAAGAAACCAAGGACCAAGAAAGCCAAATTATCTCTTAAGGTATGAACCTTTTATTCTCTATCAGATTACCAACCTCACTTAGCAGTAAACCTGACCACCTCTACATTCATTATTTCCATTGTAGCCACAAGTCGAAATTCCCACACTAGGCAATACCTCAGCACCTGTAGAACCAACCCCTGAATTTTCTACTGAAGATGAAGAAATCCATGATAGCGAAACTTCAGAGACTCATGAAACTGAAGGTTCAAAGGCTCATAAATCTGATGAGACTATAGGTAACATTGTTCAACCAATTCTCTTTTTCTCCTTTCTCTTTTTTTCTTTTTAATAACATCTATCTCTTATGCTCATTATCATTTACTTTATTGAGAATAGATGAAATCTTAGATGAACTGGCAAGGGAGACTTCTCCTGATCAAGCTCCAAACCTGTCCCTTCCGAACCTTCAGCCAAGTTCTCCAACAAGCCGGGGTATAACCCATCCTGATGATCAATCAGCTCAGCAGGTAATGCCTTGTCTTACACTATATTTTAGCAAAATTACCCAATCAGCTAACACCTCCTTTCCTCTCTTTTCATTAGAAGAACATCACTAAACCGACCATCAGTTACTCCTTCTCTATTGAGGACTACATCATTGAGAAAGGTGAAGAGATCACTTCTCATCAAACCTTATCACTGGAAAATCAGGCTCGGCTAGAAGAGGTGATCATTCTGCTGAACAAGGATACCATTAGTCTGGTTCAGGATGCAGACCAGATAAAAGACCTCCTTGAACTCATTGATCAAGATATCCCCTCTGCTCTCAAGGCCCCCCTAGAATCTGCAGCCCATCTTGATGACCACTTTGCTATGGTGAGAAGGGCAACCAAGAACATATCTTCGAGGACTGCTCTGCAGAAGGATAGATCTTTGAAAAAACTGGAGATTAAAGATCTTCACTCTCATATCCAGACTACAAGAAATTCCTTGACAACCTTGGAGCCTAAACTGAAAGCCATGGAGGATGAAAAAAGCATACTGGAAGCTCAACTAGCCGAACTGAATGCCAAAATTCAGTCTCATAGGGCCCATATAGCTAATTTGCCGAAGGACATAGAAGCAGCTTTACTAAAGATAACTTCGACCATCAAAGAAGACCAGCAAATCAAAACCAAGCTATCCAGCATCCAGAGTTCTGAAGATGAAGATCAAAAAGTGCTAGATAATGTTAGCCGAATCAGGACTAAAGCCATAGAGGCAATCAATCATCTTCTGAACAAGTAGACATTGGGTTTGTAATAAACTTAAGTGTGATATCCTCTTTCCCTTGATCAACCAACTTTATGTTTACTTATTTTTATTCATTCAACAAAAGCAATCGGCCATTTTCCCTTAAATTACTCGATTAGAATGTAGCCAATTGTCTCCATTCTTCCAATAGCCGAACAAATCCTAATTTAAATGTTGTGAGGGTATAGCCGAACAATGCTGGCTCCAACAAATCAGGGAGACAGTCGAGCGATGTCCGATTGAACCCATGCCTGGCCCAGCCCAGTAGCGGTCCAGCTGAAAGGGAAAAACCCTACTCCACCACTCGGCATTCTTGCCCCACGATTCTGTAGAATTCGCCACGACTCTTCGCTCCGGCTTATAAATAGACCCTTCCATTAGCCTTCATCGCTATCTTCGCTTTAGCGTTCTCACATCCGTCTCCTCCACTTCCTTCGTCCGATTCATTCCAGAAGAAAAAACCCTAACCTCCACCAAAGCAAAATGGTGAACAGTGGCGACCGTGGCAAGCGTCCTACCGACGGGGAGGCTGAAGGAAGCAGAGCATCGCGCTGCCGGCGTTGTGGGTACGATTTGGCTTTTTGCCCCCTTGCAATTTTCTTGTTCATCTCTTAGTTTCGATTTTTTCTTCCTTATTCATCAGGATAAGGGTCATCAGCTCCAGCCAATATCATCTCCTTCCTCCAGCAACAGCAGCTCAACCGGGAACTCCATCATCCGGCTCTTCTAGCTCTTCAAGCTCCTATCATTCCAATCCTTGGGGTCTGGTGGAACCAGCAGACGCACACCATCCGTACTCTCACGAGGAGGCGCTCAAGTTTCACCAGGAGAGGGATGAAGCCCGGGAGGAGCTAGGCGACGTCTCCAAGAAATTCGGCATCGATCAAGCCGAATGGGAGGACCAGCGGAAGCAACTCTGCGACGCCATCACTGGTTTGATATCTTCATTTGGTTCTATCATTCTGGCTTCCCTTGCTTGCCGATCCATTTTTTTCTTTTCTGCCCAGCTCTTTCTGCGGAGAATGACCGTCTGAAGGCGGCGGTGAACAAGATTGTCGACAAGGTGAATGCCCAGGGTGAGACATCCGAGGCACGCCTTGAATGCTGTGGACGGCCGTATTGATCAGGCCGTCATCCAAGGTGTGCACCTTGGCGCTTCTCTCGGGCTGGCGGCAATGACCTCCCAAACCAACGAGGACTACTCCTTCCAGCCAGTTGGCTTCGTTGGAGGACGCCCGGATGAGATCGACGACATCGATGAGCGTCTGGAGGCCTACGATGATCATGCCGCTGCCCTTGCCGAAATCACAAACCCCCAGTCCGTCCTCAACAAGTTATTTGAGGAGTAGTTTGTATTAGGATGGACTTTTATGACTAATCTCGTCTTTTGGAAGAATACTTATTTCTTTGATTTTTTTCGGTAAAATTCTGCCTGCGACCGACTGTCAGAAAAATGCTGAAAACAACCCAGTCTTGAATAAACATTCTTGTGCTAGAGGCGATGCAAACTGCATCGGCTATTTTGTGTTAAAGGCGATATGAACAATATCGGCTATTCTCAGTCTTATATCTGATTTTTAGGCTAAAGGCGATTTTCTCTTTATCGGCTTTTCTGATCTATATTCATGAACCAACCTCAACACTGGGGTAGTATTTCTTAAGAAATCTTCCATTGATAGCTCTGGTAAACTCCTCCCCAAATAAAGTCTTCAATATGTATGCATTGCCAGGTACACATTCTACTATTCGGAAAGGACCTTCCCAATTTGGAGACCATTTGTTGAACGCTCTATCCTTTGTTCCAACTGGCAATATAGTTTTCCAAACCAAATCTCCTTCTGCGAATTGCTTCAGCCTAACCCTTTTGTTATAATACTTGGCAACGCGTATTTTATTTTTCTCAATATTTTCCAACGCCTTGAGACGAATCAAATGTAAATCTTCCAATTCATCCATCATCAGATCCTTATAATCTTCTTCTACCAATTCTTTCTGTAACACAACTCGCCTTGAACCTGACCGTAATTCCCATGGTAATACAGCATGATGCCCATAAACCAGTTCATAGGGAGACGTTCGAGTGGACCCATGACAAGCCATTCGGTAAGCCCACAATGCTTCATTAAGAACCAAGTGCCATCTCCTTGGTCTTTTATCAATCTTCTTCTGGATGATTTTAATCATAATTTTATTTGATGCTTCTGCCTGACCATTAGCTTGTGCATAATAAGGAGAAGAATTATACAACTTAATCCCCATATCTTTGGCAAAATCACAGAATTCCGAAGAAGTAAACTGAGTTCCTTGATCAGTTGTTATAGTTTGAGGAATCCCGAATCTGTGAATTATATGTTCCTTAACAAAACTGATCATATTTTCTTATGTTACTTTCTTCAAAGGGATAACTTCAACCCACTTGGTGAAATAATCCGTGGCCAAGAGTACAAATTTGTGTCCCTTACTAGAAGAAGGATTGATCTGACCAATTAAATCTATACCCCATCCTCTGAACGGCCAAGGTTTGATTATGGGATTCATAGCAGATGCTGGAACCTTTTGAATATTGCCGAATTTTTGACAATTGTGACACCCTTTGTAATATTCAAAACAATCCTCCAGCATAGTCAGCCAAAAATAACCAGTTCTCCTAATTATCCACTTCATCCGATAAGCTAACTGGTGTGCACCACACAATCCTTCGTGAACCTCATACATCACATTCTTGGTCTCTTCTTGACTTAAACATTTTAGCAATACTCCATCGATGGACTTGTAATATAATTGATCATCAAGAAACACAAATTTGAGAGCTTTGTACCTGAGTTTTTGGGAAACTTTTTGAGATAGACCTTTCAGATAATTGGCAATTTCGTGTCTCCAATCACCATCTACTTGATCAGTATTTAAAACACCTTCTTCTATAGCAAAAACTTCCTGACTCTCTCGATATCCAGAAGCAGCTTGAGCTAACTTATTTGCTTCTTCATTGCACTCTCTAGGGATATGATGCAAGGTTACTACCAGAAAATTCTTCAAAAGTTCTCTACACTCCTCATAATATTCTCTTAACACATTGTTCTTGCATTCATACTGACCATTCAATTGATTAATCACCAACTCAGAATCCCCAAAGATTTCAACAGCAGCGGCCTTCACTTCTATAAGAAGCCGAAGCCCTCTAAGCAACGCTTCATACTCTGCCTGATTATTAGTAACATGAAATTCAATAGGAACCGCATACTAAAAAGTTGTTCCTTGTGGGGAAATCAAGAGAATACCAGCACCACCACCTTTGTTACAAGATGATCCATCGAAGAACAAGGCCCAAGGCACAATGCTTATCGCCTCAACAGAAAGATCCCGATGTTGGGTAATAAAATTGGCAATAATTTGACCCTTTACCGCCTTTGCTGATTCGTACCTTAAATTACATTCTGACAATGCTAAAATCCATTTGCCAATTCTTCCATTCAAAATTGGCATCGATAGCATATGTTTGATTACATCAAAACTAGAAACTACCACGCATTCGGCATTCAACAAATAGTGCTGAGATTTGATACAGGAGTAATACACACACAAGCAAAGTTTTTCTGTAGCCGAATACCTTGTTTTCGGGTCTAGCAGCTTTCGGCTAAGATAAGCTATGACTCTTTCTTTTCCTTCAAATTCTTGCATAAGGGCTGACCCTATCGTTAGGCTATCGGCCGCCACATACAACTTAAAAGGCTTATCAAGTTGTGGAGGTACCAGCACAGGTGGTGCCTTTATATATTGCTTGATCTCATCAAAAGCCTTTTGTTATATGTCACCCCATACAAATTTTTGATCCTTCTTGAGCTTTAATAAAGGAGAAAAGGGTAAAACTCTCTCTGATAGATTGGATATGAATCTTCTTACAAAGTTGATTTTGCCTAACAATGATTGTAATTCTGTGAAATTAGTTGGCGGCACAACTTTGTCTATTGCTTCCATGCTCTTTTTCCCAACTTCAATTCCTCCTTTATGAACTAAAAATCCTAAAAACTCACTAGCCGAAACTCCAAAGGAACATTTGTTTGGATTCATCTTCAATCCATGCTTTCTTGTGCACTCCAGAGTCTTTCTTAAATCGGCTAAATGTCTTTCATGATTTCTAGACTTGACTACTACATCATCGATGTAGATTTCTATAATCTTGCCGATCAGCTCGTGAAAAATATAGTTCATAGCTCTTTGATAAGTTGCACCGGCATTCTTTAACCCAAACGTCATGACTATCCATTCAAACAAACCAATATGACCAGGACATCTGAAAGCTGTTTTTGAAATATCTTCCATTGCCATAAAAATTTGATTATAGCCAGCATTACCATCCATAAAACTAATGACTTCATAACCTGCTGCTGCATCTACTAGTAAATCAGCAACTGGCATTGGGTAACCATCCATGGGAGTTGCCTTATTAAGATTTCTGAAATCTATGCAAACTCTCATTTTTCCATTTTTCTTGTATACTGGTACTATATTTGAAATCCACTCTGCATACTTGCATGGCCGAATGAAGTTTGCTTCTATTAATCTTTCAACCTCCTTCTTCACATCGGCCAATACCTCCTCTTTGTATATCTTCCGTGGAGGTTGTTTGTAAGGATGAAATCCAGGTTTAATGGGTAATCAATGCTCAACAATGGAACGATCCAATCCAGGCATTTCCATGTAATCCCAAGCAAAACAATCTTTAAACTCTTTCAACATATTTATCAACTTTGATTTATATTCTGGGTCTAACTTCGCACTAATATACATCGGCCTTGGCTTAGAACCATCACCAACATCAATTTCTTCCAACTTATCAGCCGACATAAAACCACGTCCCAACTTTCCTTTGTTGCCATCGACAGGATTTCCCATTAAAAATTACTATGAGAGCCGACTGCTTAGATCGGCTGTTGGCCCTCGCTAAAAACATTTACAGGACCTTCTTTCCACACTTTTCCGGAGAAACAATCAACGCCTTCATATTCCCAGTAGGTAGACTCTATGGCAGCAACACTTACCGAATCATCAGCATGTACAATTTCAACATCATCTCCAATCCATTGAATGAGAATTTGATGCATGGTTGAAGGAATGCAGCAATTAGCATGGATCCAATCTCTGCCCAAGAGTAGACTATATGCCCCCTTGCCATCAATGACAAAAAAGGTAGTAATCAAAGTTTTCGACCCAATAGTCAGCTCGACATGGATAGCACCTCGGGTATCGGAAGGATTGCCAGCAAAGTCCCTAAGCACCATGTCAGTTTTCAACAATTCTTCATTAGCCATCCCAAGCTTTCTGAAGGTAGTATAAGGCATGATATTGATAGCAGCCCCTCCATCAACAAACATCTTGGTTAAAGGCTTGCCATTGACATATCCTTTTAAATAGAGTGGTCTCAAGTGACGATTCTTGATTGGTTTGTCAAAAACAGCCTGCTACGTTAATACAAGCTGAGCCATCAAATCCTGACATTCACTTTCATCAAAATCAGAGTACACCTCTTCTTGGACATCTTGGCTTTCAGGAGCTATAAACTCTGATGGGAGGAAGAAAGCCATGCAAGCATCAGCCGAAGGACCACATCCATCAGGCTTCTTCTTAGGACGCCATATTTGCTTTGTCTCAGTAACTTCCTGTTCCAATTCCCTATTCCTCAACCGTTGAACTCTTCTTTTCTGACTTTTCTTCAGGCCTGGAGGCCACCACTGTTCTTTTTGCCATACGTATCTATAGGAATCAGCTTCTTCATCATGCACCCTATCATGTATCCAACCTTGACTTGCAAATCTTTTCCTTTGCTGATTCTCAAAATCATCTATTTTTAGGCGCCGATCATCTTTAGGAACCTTCGTTCCAAGTCTTTCATAGACGGGACGGCGGTTGACTCGAGATTGCCTATATTCGGAGTACTGAGCACTACACTCCGGACAATTATTTCTTGCAGGCAACCTCAAGCCTTCATTCCAACAATGCCTAAAGAACGAACAACCCCAATGAGACTGCTCCTGTTCTGTCATGTATTCTTCTTGCTCCCTTCGGTATACCTCTTCTTCATACCTCCGGCATTCTTCCATAAACCATTGCTTCTTATAGTATTCCTTCTCTTGCTCTCTCTGCCACTTGTTTAGCAAAATACGTGATGTAACTCTGGGTTTGGAAGTTTGACCTTTCTCGGTTCGGCTATTTTGAAACCGAACTCGTTGCTGCAGCTCTCTACTGGTGATTTGCCGATCCGGGTCAACAGCACTACTTTCCTTTGCTCTATCAGAAGTCAACACCTTCACCTTGCCTTTACCTTTGAGATCATTGGCAGAGACCATATTCACAGAGAAAGAAATCATATTTTGTGGGAAAGGCTGATCATCAATTTTCATCTTGCCATCAAACTTCAAATGTCCCTCTTGGATAGCTTTCTGGATTCGTATTCTGAACACTCGGCAATCATTGATAGAGTGAGAATTAGTGTTATGGAAGCCACAATATTTTTTGTCTTTCACTCCTTTAGGACGTAGCATGGGATGTCCTTCTGGCAGCTTGATGCGTCCTTCCTTCATCAATAATGCAAAAAGCCTGTCTGCCTTAGTAACATCAAAATCATAGGTTCCCTTTTGTTGTTTCAACCAATGTTGACTAACTTGAGTAGGCTCCTTTGCCCAATTCAACTCAGCTGCAGCTATCTCATCTTCATCAATATACTCAGTCGCTTCATCCAGAAAACCTTGATACACCTCATTAGTGGCATTGTTCTTCTGAAAGCGGTTATCTCTCCTGAATCCTTGGGCCTGATTACTCATAGCTGCTAAACGCTGTGCAAGTTGGCCAAGATCATCAAACTCCATGCCGAACAACTTCTCCCTGATATTCGGTAGCATTCCTGCTATAGCTATTCCAGGTAGTTGATCATCTGGTAAATTCAGAGAATAACACATATTCTTGGTCTCCCTAAACCTGCGAAGATATTCCAATGGTGTCTCATTTGTTCTCATCCTCAGATTCATGAGGTCAACCAACTTCTTCTCATTAGTACCCGTGTAGAAATATGAATGAAACTTCTGCTCTAGCTCTGCCCACGTACCAATGGAATGAGCTGGTAAAGACGTGAACCACGTGAAAGCTGGTCCTGTAAAAGACAAAGGAAAATATCGAATCCTCCAAGCTTCATCTGAAGCAGCTTCTCCAAGCTGCATTAAGTACCGACTGACGTGCTCTATAGTACTAGTATCATCTTGACCAGAAAACTTGGTCAAATCCGTTGGAGGCTTCACCCTTAGAGGTAACGCAACTCTGTTGTACCACTCTGGATAAGGAAACTTGTATGAATAGGATTGATTTTTTGGCTTCAAGCCGAACTGATTCTGCATCATATCAGCCATCCTGTGCATCAAAACATCAATATCTGAATCCTGATTTCCTTGTACTTGCACTCCAGAAGGCAATCCTGCAACACTCCTATACCCTGGATTTGGTACAGCATTGATAGCATTGTAATCAGTAAATTCTTGATACCCATCTCCATACATATTCTTCTGCAACCTGTTTGATGCTGGAGAAACTCTATAAGCTGAAGGTGGCACTTCTCCTGTGGTACCAAATGTCACCTGGCCATAGGTGGGATGTGATTGCTTTTCAGTGTGGGTCAATCTACCTATATTTGAAGTCGACGCTATTTCTTTTCCAATAGGCTTCTCTTGATGCTTTGGAACATTGAAAAGTGTCGGTCCGCTGAGTGGGCCAACATTTTCTTCAAAGTATTTATCAACCATTGGACCAAAAGTACTGATCATGATTGCCCGAAAGGTATTCAGAAAAGCTGTGTGATGGTTTGTCATGGTTTCTCCCATGGCTTTATAGACCAGGGCTGCCATCTTCTGAGCATCCTCCTCTTTAGTGTAATCAGTCTAATGCGGAAGAAGAACCCTTGGCATTGACTGCTTTTGAAACACTTTATTGCTCTTGTTTTTGGAAAAAGACATCAAACACTTCCGTTGGTATTGCTCACATGCTTGTAGCACTAAATCCCTGTAATTATCTGGCAATTCTGTCATGCTTACATCCAGAACATGATCATTGTTGATCTCAGACGTCATCTTGAACTAACAGATGGTCCCACCGGGCGTGCCAAAAAGTGTGTTGACACAAAATGTGACACACTGTGCCTCACACACAGCAAGCCGGAAAGCGTGGCTTCAATCGGGTTCCCGGGTGCTTTGTGATCCAGAAGCGTGCCAGTCAGTTTGACCTGAAAACTAACAAGGGATAAAATAATTAAATGCCAAAACGGAACATGTCGGGTAAGACCGGACAGTTCCACATATACGGCCCTGAAGCCACTTACAACGACATACAGCTATAGAGAGCTGTCTGCCAACAAGTTTATAAACTATTCAGCTAATCGTAAGATGAATGCACGTAAAGACCTGATTGCCGAATGCATGTGCATGGAAAGACATGTTTGAACAAGTGAAATTAATTATGAGTTAATGCACGACCAAGCTCAGCAATCCAGCCGAGTTGGGTTCCATGAAGAAGGAACATGCAAATAAACACGATTAAACTAATCTAAAACCTGCATCTGCCGCACGACACCTGGTTTCGTTAAAGCTTAAACGTAATTAACATACATGAACCCGCGACATGTGACAATCTAGATTAAAATCATTCAGCCATTATAGGCATGTTATCTATTTGCAAAGATAATATGAAAAGCAATTGTTGTTGAAACACGAATAAAACCATAAGAGAGAGAGAGAGCCGAACAATATCAATCTAGATTGGGCAGAAGTGTGTTACAAATATATAAAATATTTAAAAAAACATGCAACACTAGATAACTTAATGAATCTATTTAGATTTGCCATATCTAATAGAGCCGATAACTATCTTGCTTTCACTAAGCATATTGAGCAAACGCCTGTCGCACGGTATCTACTCATAAACAAAGCATAAGCAAAGACTTCTTGGTTGTCAAGCAAAGATCCACCGCACGACCATTGAAAACAAACAAGACTACTTGCATCACGTCTAAATCCACCGCATGATACTAAACATGATAACAAGGTTGTCGGAACTTACGGAGGTCGACGGATCGATGACTCCTCTCGAAGAACTCGATGACACGACAAAAGGACTCGAAAGTTGGCACGGGGCCGGTTGTATTGATTTGGTTGTGAACCCCTATTACAATGGTCGAGGGTCAATATTTATACCCTAGACAAAACACGAGTCCTAGAAGACTACGATTTACAAAGGAACTTTTAAACAAACTTGGAAACTTACGATTCCTTACTCTAAACTCTCAGAGTCCTTTATTATTACAACTTTCATCTTTTCGATCGGCCTCGCCTGCCATCTTCTGCTTTCCCGAATGGAGTCACCGCCTTCTGGAGTAACCGACCGCACAAGCATTTAGCCGACCGCTTGTTTTGTTTGCCGAACACCCTTCTTTCCGCATGCGGGTCCACCTGTCATCCTCCAGAATCGACCAAAATCCAGTGTTAACACCGCGTGTCGCTGTGTGCACACGACGTCTTATCGTCGCCTTGGCTGAGCCCCATGTAGGTTCGCTGAAACGCTCGCGTCGCCGCGTGGATTGCCCCATCGTCGAGACTAGGTTAGGTAGTTCACTGCTGGGATTTTCCGCTACCTCCAACCTATGCGCGTTGGTCCGTATATTCATGTCGGCTCGTTGGACACGTCGATTCGACCCTGCCGGCATGGCTGGGCCGTCGCACGCGGGGTCGCCAGGGACCGCCTGTTGCGAAGGTGATTTATTCCAGAGTCCTTAGTTCAAAGTCTGAGTCTGTTGAAATAGCGTCTCATTGAGTCATTGAATTTGCTAAAAGTATGAGTCCTCTTCTACAAAACGTCAGGCGCGCGCGCGGGCTCCCCGCCGCGGGCCGCTTGTTGGGCCGGCCTGCTACGCGCGTGGCCGCTCCCGGGCGGGCCGCCTAGGTTGCTGGGCTGAATTGTTGGCCACCGGCCTTTTCTTTTTCTAAAGCGTTTTACAAATTAGTTTCTAAGGTAAATTTGTAAATTCAAGATAAATTTGTGTAGATGTCCAAAAATTGTGAAACTAATTTTGTTACGTTTCTAAAATCATGATCTACCTGCTAGTTGATGTATGCTATGGTTTCAGTGTTTGTGCCATTAGCTATTTGATGTATGCTATGGTTTGAACACGTCCTGATATTGCACATGCAGTTAGTGTTGTGAGCTGTTTTATGTCAAAGCTAGGCAAAGAACATTGGAAGGTAGTATAGTGGATTCTCAAGTATCTTCGAGGCACAAACAAATAAGGTTTGATGTTTGATCCGAGGGCAACAAGTCTGGGGCAAGTTGTTGGTTATTCTAATTCTGATTTTGCTGGGGATCTGGATGAAAGGCGCTCCATCACTAGTTATGTGTTTTAGCTTTGTGGATCTTGTGTTAGCTGGAGGGCAAACACTGAAATTGATTTTTATGTCCTTGGCAGAGGTAGTGAGGGAAGTATTTGGTTGCATGGTTTTCTTGGTGATTTGGGCATTGAGGAAGTTGTTGTCTTTTGTGATAGTCAAAGTGTGATTCGCCCTGCAAAAGATGAAAAGTTTCATTGGAGAACCAAGCACATTGATGTGTGCAATTTCTTTATTCAACTTCATGTGCAGAAGAAGGATTTGTATGTTGAGAAAATTGGCACAAAAGACAATCAGACTGATATGTTAGCCAAGGTTGTCCCGAAGGCCAAGTTTGAGCATTCCTTGAATTCGGTTGGTATTCATTCTTGCCCAAGCTAGGTTCATGTGAAGTTTTGGCTGCTATGAGTTTTGGTTGCGATGTGTTTCAGCAGGCAATTGAAGATGATTCAAGGGTGTTCATATGTTGATAACATCCTTATTGCACCAAGGAGCAAGTCTTCTATTGATGAAACAAAGGCCATGCTCAAAAGTGAGTTTGAGATGAAGGATTTGGGTGCAGCCAAGAGGTTGTTGGGTATGGATATTCGCCTTGACAGGTCAAAAGGCAAACTTTGGCTCTCTCAAAGTCAGTGTATTGAGAAGGTTTTGCATCGGTTCCACATGTCACAAGCAAAGCCTATTTCTACCCCCATTGGAAGCACTTTTCAAGTTTTCTACTTCATCAGGGCCATTGGTTGCAGAGGAGGGAAAGTGCATGTCCACAATTCCCTATGCTTGCGTTGTTGGCAGTTTGATGTATGCTATGGTTTGCACACGTCCTGATATTGCGCATGCAAGTTAGTGTTGAGTTGTTTTATGTCAAAGACAGGCAAAGAACATTCTAAGGTAGTAAAGTGGATCCTCAAGTATCTTTGAGGCAAAGCAAATATGGTTTGTTGTTTGATCAAAGGGCAACTAGTCTGGGGCAAGTTATTAGTTAATCTGATTCTGATTTTGCTAGGGATCTTGATGAAAGGCGCTCCCTCACTGGTTATGTGTTTCAGCTTTGTGGATCTTGTGTTAGCTAGGGGGCAACAACTAAAACCATGTTTATGCCCTTGGTAGAGGCAGTGAAGGAGACTATTTGGTTGCATGGTTTTCTTGGTGATTTGGGCATTGAGGAAGTTGATCGTATTGTCTTTCATGATAGTCAAAGTGTGATTCACCTTGCAAAAGATGGAAAGTTTCATGAGAGAACCAAGCACATTGATGTGCACATTTTTTCGACTTCATGTGAAGAAGAAGGGTTTGTATGTTGAGAAAATTGGCTCAAAAGACAACCCGACTAATATGTTAACCAAGGTGGCTCCAAAGGCCAAGTTTGAGCATTGCCTGAACTTGGTTGGTGTTCGTTCTTGCCCGAGCTTGATACATGTGGAGTTTTGGCTACGATGAGTTTGTCCACTTAAGATTAAAGCATTTGGAGGTTGGGCATTTGGCATCAAGAAGTTTGATGCATTTGTTTTATGGGTCAATTGCCACTGAGGTGGAGAATTGTGATAGATGCAGCTCCATTTTCTGAATATTTGGAGACTCATTTGTTATAAACTGCAACCTCAAGGACTATTTAGAAAAACACCCAACCAGCCCAAAGGGGCAGCCATGCCATCCTCCTCGATCAGTTATAGTGAACTCATTTGCTTCTTGAGAGAATAGAGAAATAGAGAGCTAGGGTTAGGGAGATTAAGAGAGAGGGAGCTTGATCCACCAAATCCACCAATAAAAGAGATTCGTGGGGGATTTGGAGCATCCCCTCATTTGTTGGCTCTCACCTCTGGTATTTGCTTCATCTCATAGTGGGTTTGTCTCGTTGGCGCCCATGGTTTTTGCCCACATGAGGTTTCCACGAAAATCTCGGTTTCTCCTCTTGATTTGGTATTCCCCTTGCCATATGTGTTGATTTAAGTCACCATCTTGCTTGCTATTGTTCCATATGTGAAGTGGCTGCTTGTATGATGAGTTAGCATGGAAGGCATACGTGTGTTCTTTGATATACTAAGTAGGTGACGATGGGGCTGATGTATTAGTGAGCTATTTGATATATTGTTGTTGGAAGATTGGACAACTTGTGGTTTGATGGATTTAAGTTTAAGTGTTGTTTGAATCATGCACACAAGGTGTTCGGTAATATGCTTGTGAGAAATTAGTTTGCTAATTTTGATTGTTCCGCTGCCCCTATGTTATCACAATAGACATATCAAATTAATTGGGTTAAACTGAGCCATCAAACAGTTGATATTTCAGTTTAGCTTACTTAGTTAAATAGTTTTTTTTCTCAATAAGACACTATGCCAAAGATAGTTATAACCACAAATAACCATTTGTCAAAACACTTCACACATATTCTGTCAACTAGCAATATGACTGACAAAACAAAGTCAACTAACGATAGTTTTGCATAACCGAGGTAGAACAGAACGAATCAGCCATGCATGACCAGAGAAGAGCTCCAATCCTAAGAAGGAAAATTAAAATAGCACTACAGGTACAAGCTTTTTTTTTCGAAAGGGGAGATTCCCCATTTCCATTCATTTTGAACGGAAATACTTGTCCAGGCGACGCAAATCTGATCCCTCTGCGAGTCGAACCCGGGTGTCTCGAACGCCAGTTGGTCTAGAGTCCGTTTGCACAGGTACAAACTTAATGACTCACTAAAGAAAAGAGGTCTGCATTCCATAGGTGCTGGTAAGCGGTACTAAGGCCCCGTTTAGTTCCATCCAAAAACCAAAAATTTTTACACAGTACTTATCACATCGAATCTTGCGGCACATACATGGAGTACTAAATGTAGACGAAAAAAAAAACTAATTACACAGTTAGGTGAGAAATCGCGAGACGAAACTTTCGAACCTAATTAGTCTATAATTAGACACTAATTGCTAAATAAAAACGAAAGTGCTACAGTACCCCAAACTCAAAAAAATTTTGGATCTAAACACGCCCTAAGTACTAACTCAGGAAGCGGTGCCGTGCTTTGTAAATAAAGTGAAAAGGAGAAACTGACAACCAGAGCAGCTTCGTTGATTTATGCCGTTGCTCGTAAACGATCGTAAATTTCCAGCCAGGAACGGTGTTTTTCTCTCACACCAAATCAGCCAGCAGTAAATAATCCACGATACGATATGGCCTCCCGAACAGGCTGATAAAAGTCCAGCGAGTACGTTTTCACCATGAGAGAGATAGAAGGTAATCGTACTAGTTTTGAGTCACGTACCATGGCTGCGCGCGTGTTTCTCTACGAAGCAGAGTTGAGTAGAGCTTCCTTGTTGCACGAGCCTTCTCCTTCCTTCAGAAAGGCTGCACAAAGGCCGCCTCCTCAATAGAAGCTGCAAAAGCCAGCGGCCGGAACTCTCTGTGAAGACCAAGACACATAATTGCGCCTGATCGCTGGGCTGGGGCTGGCTGGGCTGGCTGGCCAGCCCCCTCACATGGATACTGTTTTCACGAACCAACTAGCAGTACTTCTCTCTTACATAAACGAGCCAGCAATGATACGAACCAGCCAACCAAACAGGCCAGTCGAAAGTCAGATTCAAAATTAAACGCACTTCTCTCGTGTTATTTTTTTAGTCATTGTGTCGTCGTATTGCAAAGAATCGATCGAATACATATCTTATCCGTATCTTCTTTTATAACTCATCTGAGATCTGTACTACTACTATAGCTTGCTTGACTTGCAGTGATGAGTTCGGTCTCGGATCTTAATTAATTGACGATATGATAATATTAGATAAACTAGCTAGTCCACCATCATTTAGCACGGGCTCACTTTTTTAGTGACAATCATAAGCTTTCAAAAGAGATATAACTATTCAAAATTCGCCGGTAAATTGTGGGGTATTGTCGGGGACTAATACTAGGGTATCTGAAGAGGAGGGGCTAATGGTCGTTATACGTTAATCCATCCAGGCAGTCAAAGGTGCGACTACAGCTCCAACCGACACCGAGGCCGCGGGCTCCGCCTCGCCCGACCTCTAAGGGTGGGCTTCCGCCTCGCCCAACCTCAAGGTCGTGCGATCCGCCTCGCCCGACCTCTAGGGACGGGCTCCGCCTTGCCCGAAACTGAGGCCGCAGGCTCCGCGTCGCCCGACCTCTAACGGCGGGCTCCGCCTAGCCCGACGTCTGAGGGCAGGCTCCATCTCGCCTGACGTCTGAGGGCGGGCTCCGCCTCGCCCGATGTCTGAAGGCGGGCTCCGCCTCGCCTGATCCCTCAGGCACGGCTCCTAACGAAAGCTCACGCCGCTACCAACAACTACGGGCCAGAAAGTACAACCCAGGGTCAAACTTCTGGCATCGTGCAGGGAGCGGTCAAGTCTCAACATGACCCGTCCCCGTGACATGTCATTCCCGGGAACTCACATCGTCAACAGTGACGGACGCATGGTCACAATGCTGCCTACTGCCTGTACGGCCGCTGATCAACACGCTGGTTCGCCGTGTCGCCCGCCAGGGCAGAGTGGAACGTCACGACCCGCTGACAATGCCATGGCATGACATCATCGGCGGACAGGCGCCCGGCGTGGAGCTGTCCCTGTCACCACCTGTCGTGTCAGCGGGGCCCGCACAGAGGAAAGGAGAGGCCCGACGACCCTGAAGGACTTCCTCTCCCCCTCGTTCTCCTCTTTTCTCCCGTTGTAACCCGTGCTTTTCCCTTGGTTTATAAAAGGGAAAGCAGTGCGTCCCATTAAGGGGCATCACACCAAAACCATTAGCATTGAACCTCGAACAGATAGCCGAGTAGCGACCGAGCTCTCGGTACCCGTTCGTTCTTTCCACCAGAGACTTGGGACATGTCCCTCTCTCGCCCGTTTGTAACCTCTACTACGAACTTTTCAGTGCTAGTAACACGAGCAACAGCAACGAACTGGACGTAGGGACATTTTGCTCGAACCAGTATAAACCTCGTGTCCTCTTAGCACACCATCCGAGCCAGATGCGCAATATTAGAAATTTACTCGTTGGTGTTTACTCGAAATACCGACAGGCACACTGTCAAAATCATCTTAGTCTTTTTTGCAAAAAAAATCTTAGTCATGCAGCTGAGATCTTGTTCTTTAAGGAATTGTGATTGGCATGGCTATTCACTACTGGATTCAGGTTCTTTGCCGAGTGCCTGAGGCACTCGGTAAAGGTCAAATTGCACTCGGCAAAGCCTTTGCCGAGTGCGGCACTCGGCAAAGAACACACAGCAAAAATTTGATCGGCAAAGTCCTCTTTGCCGAGTGTCTTTTATTGGGCACTCGGCAAAGGCTTTGCCGAGTGCCCCGGGGACACTCGGCAAAGAAAAGTGACCGTCACGGCGCCGGTTCCGTTGACGGTCACTTTGCCGAGTGCCAACCCTACAGGCACTCGGCAAAGATTTTTTATTTTATTTTTTAAAAAATTTTCTTTGCCGAGTGCCAACCCTGCAGGCACTCGGCAAAGATTTTTTTATTTTTTTTAAAAAAAATTCTTTACCGAGTGCCAACCCTGCAGGCACTCGGCAAAGAGTTTTTATTTTTTTTTTACAAAATTTCTTTGCCGAGTGCCAACCCTTCAGGCACTCGGCAAAGATTTGTTATTTTTTTTAAAATTTCTTTGCCGAGTGCCCTCTGACCGACACTCGGCAAAGTTTGAATTTTTTTTTAAAAAAATTCTTTGCCAAGTGCTCTCTGTCCGGCACTCGGCAAAGTTTGAATTTTTTTTAAAAAAAATTCTTTGCCGAGTGCTATGGTCATGGCACTCGGCAAAGCTGGAAAAATGGTTTTCCGAGCACCCATTTTTCCAGCTTTGCCAATTGCTGTGACCTTGGCACTTGGCAAAGTGACTGAAAATAGCCTTTTTATTTGTTTTTTACATCCTATCCAAACAAGCAGAAGATATATATAACAAACATCACCAGCATCACATATATGCTCATGCGTTGCTACGTGATCTAATGATTAGAATATAATTAATAGGATCAAACAAAATGGTCAAAGATTATGTCACCTACTTTTAAAATATAACAGATAGATGGGATGCATCATTGAACAATAATAACCATCAACATCACATTAAGGCATATACGCTGGAATTTTTGTTTCTAAAAGCACACATCTTTGATATCTATGGGGCTCCACTTCTGGCTCCTCCACCGCCACCGCCGCCTCCGATGACTCACGCTGAGATGATTGTGGAACTGATGGCTGCTCACCGAGAGTCAGCCCGTGCCATGGAGTTAATGGCACAAGCTATCGCTGGCTTCGCCCACGGCGGCCACGGGGGCAATGGTGGGAACGGGGGTGGTGCTCGCCATCCTGAGGGACCCTCCTCTTACCAAGATTTCCTCAAGACCCACCCGCCCACGTTCACACCGACAGATGAGCCCCTGGATGCGGAGCACTGACTTCGCATTCTGGAGCATAAGTTTATGTTTCTCAACGTGGCCAACGAGCAGAAAGTGTGCTTTGCAGCGCAGCAACTATTGGGGTCCGCAAGTGCATGGTGGGATACCTTCCATGCCATGCAGCAGCTAGATCATCTAGCAACCTGGCAGGAGTTCACCACAGCATTCAGAGAGTTCTATATTCCTGTTGGTGTCATCAACCGGAAGCTGACTGAGTTCCTGGAGCTGCGACAGAGGAGTATGACAGTAATGTACTATGTGAATAAGTTCAATCACTTGTCCCAGTATGCTGACATTCATGTGGACACTGACAAGAAGAAGAAGGACCGCTTCTTTCGCGGTCTTTCTTATATCCTTTAGGAGAAGCTGTACACGGCGAACTATCAGACCTTCGGAGCACTGATGAACGCCATCGCCATGGAGGGCTTGCAGCGGGATTCCCAGGCAGAGTGGAAGAAACTTTGATGTATGAAATGGATAAGTATTGTAACTCGTTCTCATTATTAGATCCTTGGGAAAAATATGGACCTTTCGGGTTCTCCCTTGGGGTGTGCCCGACGGATACCGCCCGCTGTAGCTTGCTTTCGGGGTGCTTAGTGTCTGATGGAAGACGAGCACCTCCGTAAGCGTGTTATTTCGGGCGGTTCTGCCACATCGGCCCACCCTGCACGCGCACCCCGCCTCCATCGTGCCCTGACCGCCAGCCCCGAGCGCGCCCCATCCGCAGGACACCGGCGCGCCCCATTCGCCGCTTGTCAGCTCACCATGCCCCATTCCCCGGCGCCCGTGCCGTGTCACCATCCGCACAACCTGAATCTTCGAACAACATGAAATACTTGAATGCAACATACATATGAAATAGATGAAACATCTCTAACATATACAACTACAACATATGTGTGAAACATATACAACATCTCGATAAAACACTTGCAACGTGCAACATGAAAACACTTACTACAACATAAGACTGAACAACTGCAACATTTGGAACATATAGTTGCAATATATGTGCGAAACATATGCAACATCCATATCAGAATGCTTGCAACATATGTCTAGAACAGATAAAATATTTTGAACAAACCTCTGAAACGCTTGCAACATGCCTCTAAAACACTTGCAACATGTGCAACATCCCCAATTTAATTTTACAACATCCATATGAAACAATTGCAATATACCTCTCAAATGTCTGAAACACATACGGTTAACATGCGGTTTCATTGCAACGTCTCTTTGCTGAGGTCACACGTTGTGGCGGCCACGGCGTCGACAGTGGGCACGACCTTGTGGTGGGGAACGGCGGCATCAGCAGCACCCCCAACAGCACCTCGGCGCATGCAAGGGACGGGGCACGGCACGTAGCAGCGGGGGCGCACACAGTGAGCTAGCTAGAGCGAGCGTAGCGGGGAAGGAGTGCGGCGCGGTGATAGAGGGGGCACGGCGCTGGATGGAGCACGACGCTGGATCGGGGAGCTGGGGTGCGCGGGATGGGGTGCGCGGCGGGGAAGATAGCAGCATCACACGATGGGCGAGCATGGGAGTGAAAGATATTTTTGAGAGGGAGATGGGGAGACACGGAGACGAGACAGGCCTGTTGGGCTAGTATCGCGCAGGCCCAAAAAGCAGCATCCGTCTGTCCGGACTCCCGCTCCTGAGCATTACCGAAATATTGCCCCTCCAATACACCTCCTTAATTAGCAATTTAATCCAATTAGCTAAATGTAATGATGTTGTTTGTACTTAAATTTCTTCTCTAATAACATCTTATGTAATTAAGAAGATTAGTCTTCTATTATTTTTTTTCTATTTTTTTGTTGTTTTTATTATTGCCTATCAAACATCCACTCCGCCGCTCACAGTATTTCTTTTGTTAAATAGAATTAGTGCTTTCTTGTTTGCTACAGGGAGATTCGAAAACTGCGAAAGCTTGGTTTGATCAAGCCACGGAGTATTGGAAACAAGCTATAGCGTATACTCCAGAAAATTATATTGAAGCAGAGAACTGGTTGAAGATTACGAAGCACTCTCGCCCTCCGAGTTGATCTCCAATATATTCTTGTTATATTCCTTATCCTCTTTGTTCCTATTATTAATGTGATTCTTTTTCTTATCTAAGAAATAGATTGATCGGGTGAACGTTAGAGCCAATGGCTAATGAATTTTATTCCTTTTTTTCTGAAATATTTAGCGATCTTTTTTTACTTTTCAGATTTCTTTTGTATTATAATATAGATATTTATTTGGTCCTTATGTATACTCAGTTAAAGAACTACCGCCCAACGACTCCGACGGCTGCTCGGGCTTGTTAGCAAAATAAAATGGATTTTTTATTTGTATAAAAGAGAAATATTATATTTTTTGATAAATATTGGGTCTGTCTACTGCAGACTCAAGTGATTTATAGCCTTTGGTCACCCGAGTGAGCCAGGGCTAAAAATCACTTGATTCTGCAAAGAAGACAGAATCGAGTGATTTGAAGCCATCAGTCACCCGATTTGCAAAAACCACAAGATTCAAATCCAATGGACCAGATAAAATACAATTTAACAGATTGTTTTAATGAAATGCAAATTGAATAAATTCAAAAGAAAAAAACAGATAAAACATACAAATTGCAAATAAAAATAAAAGAAAATTTACCAGATCAGATCAGTTCTATGGAAAGCAAATTGAAAGAAATTCAAATGTAACAGAAATAAATACAAATTCAACAAAATAAAATATACAGAAAATAAAAAAGCCAAAAAATGATAAGATAATTGTTCGAGTAATTCTCATCATCCTTATTTATGAATAATTAATTTACATCAATTAAATACAGAACTTACGTCCAAACAGACATAGTAAAATATAGTCTAATAAGATGTAATCTACCCCTACTAAAAGAATAAATCTGCACACAGATATACGACCACTGTAGGGGCGGCTATGCACAGGAGCCGAGGTGGCTGGATGTGGCTGAGCAGCAGCATTCCTAAAGGCCTAATTTTTTATAATTTAATCCTTTTTTAAGAAAATTTATATTTGGCTCTTCAGGAGAAGTAAATTCATTTTGGACCCTGGGTTCGGCGTCAGGACTCATGGCTCTGACGTCGAGGTAACACGTCTCGGCGCCATAGATCTTGACGTGCAGGTGCTTTGTCAAGATTCTAGCTGACATTGACGTGCCGGTACCTCAACGCCGCCAAGGTCGGCGCCACATTTCTTGACGCCGAACTCAGCGCTATAATTCAAAAGCTAGCATGTAGCAGTGCCCTTGCGTTTTGGCTACTGTAGCACTTTCGTTTTTATTTGGTAAAAATTGTCCAATTATGGACTATTTAGGCTTAAAAGATTTGTCTCACGATTTCTCGACTAACTGTGTAATTAGTTTTTTTTCGTCTACATTTAGTACTCTATGTATGTGCCACAAGATTTGATGTGACGAGAAATCTTGAAAATTTTTGGTTTTTGGCTTCTATCTAAACGGGGCCTTAGTATGGAGCAGCCGCACCGTGTGCGTGTCAGGGAGCTTTGCAGTTTGCACAGCTTTGGAACTTGCTCAGCTTTGAAGCCCTTGTCGTTTTGATGCCAACTTGCCGAGGCACAGGCACCCTCGTTTCTTATCAAGGTCATCCCCGTGTATGGCAAGCTTGAGAAGCTCCGCTGCTGCCTGATGGTCTGCTCTTTCTCCCCTTTCTCTGTATGCATTCGTACGTTTTATTTTCCTTTTTTCGGAAGGGGTACCCATTCCTACTTCGTCCCAAAATATCTATCGTTTTCGCTTCTCAAGAAATAACATTGACAAAATATATATTGAAAAATATTAATATTTATGATACATAATTGTATCATTAGAAAGATCTTTAAATCTAGTTTTTTAATAAATTTATTTAGAGATATAAATATTACACATATTTTCTACAAATCAAATTAAACTTGCTGTAAGAAAATCAAAAGCGCTAGATAATTTTGAACAGACGAGTACGTTCAAGTGCCGGACGCAGTTACTGCTACCAGGCTAGGCAATTGACATTTGAACTTCCTCTCGAGCATTGACGTACGATGATTCGCGTGGTTCGTCGACGCCCACTGGTAGCAGGAGTAGCAGAGCGGGTGAGGCGCGAGGACCGATGGCCAACCACTTCAACAGCGCTGGAGGACTGCACTCTCGCTCTAGAAAAATTTGGTGCCCGGCACAGGGAAGGCTGCAAGGCTGGTCGCTTTGTCGAGGCAGACCCACAGCTTCCAATGCCAACTATGGCTGTGCCCGTGCCAATCTTTTCACGCCGCTACGAATCACGCTTGTGACCCTCGCCAGCCTGCTCTTTTCTGCCACTGCCAAGTGAAGTGATGAATCACTCTGCCACTCCCCTACGGAAATGCAGGCAAAACTAACCGAAGCTCGGTGCTCGTTATTACTATTATAAAATTCTGTATTTATACTAGTACGACAAAACAAAACAACTTAATACTACTGGTACAAACAGACAAAAGGTATGTAAACAGAAACTGTTTTCTTTAAAAAACACTACCTGACCAAAAGACTAGGTAACCTGATGCTGTTATCCAACAAAAAATAACACTACTATAAGGCTCACTTTACCGGTAGAAAAAAAAATACCGGAGGTCACCGATAAACCGGTTTGTACTAATCCCCCGGCCCGCCTGGCTCCAAGAACCTTCCCACCGCCCGAGCCACGGCCACCGCCGGCACGAGCTCCCTCTCCTCGTACCTCGTGCTCCGCGCCCCGCTCCAAACCCGCTCCCCGACCCTGAGCACGTCCGTCACCAGCCGCTCCTCGATGAACTGGTCGAACACCAGCGGCCACGTCAGCATCGGCACGCCGGCCGCCGCCGCCTCCAGCAGCGAGCTCGACCTGCAGTGCGTCAGGAACGCGCCCACCGCAGGGTGGGCGAGTATCGCCGTCTGCGGCGCCCACCCTCTGACCAGCATTCCCCTCTCCCCGAGCGCCAGCTCCCACCCGTCGGCCCTCACCACCCACAGGAACGGCTTCCCGGAGGCCTCCAGGCCGAGCGCCAGCTCCCGGAGCTGATCACCCGAGATGGCAGCGTAGGCCCCCAAGCACGTGGCCCGCGCCGCCCAAGCACGTGGCCCGCGCCGCGTTGCACCGGTCGTACGCCGCGCCTAGCCTTCGTTGGGCGTCTCAAAAACTCTGGCAACTCGCTGACGGGGATCCGTATCTCTGGCCCCGGCAACCCGGGAACAGCGACGGCATGGGAGGAGTCAGAGCCGCCGCCGTCAACGACAACGGCACCGCCGCTGAGTAGGCGCATCACGAGCACCGAGAAGGGGCCGATGACACTGAAAACGACGCACGGCAAGCCTAGCTCGGCGGCGATGCCGCTGTTCCAGAAGAACTGGAAGTCCGTGACGACGGCGTCGAGGGACCGCTCCCTGAGCAGCGCCTCCTGTGCCGGCCGCAAGAGGGCCTCGTCAAAGGCAGTGGCGTCGATGCGCCACGCGTCGTCTCCGGCAGTGGAGAGGTTCTCCACGCCCGGAGCGAGGCCGTGCACGCACGGGAACGGGTAGGTGACGATCTTGACCATGCCGCTCGCCGCGGGGCCGTGCCGCTCGAGTGCCGACCGAACCACGGCGACGTTAGCCGGGGTCACGGCGATGGAGGGCTCGACGGAGCCAGGCCTGGCCGCTGCGAGACGGACGGCGAGGTCGGTGTGGGGGCCGATGTGGCTGGTGGCGAAGAATGGAATCAGAAGTATGCGCATGTTCTTGCTCTGCTTAGCTGAGGCCATGGCTTGTTGGCTGCTGTTAGAGGTTGTGTTGGTTTGAGCCTTTGGAGGAGCAACAAGACGGCAAGAGCGGTCTTGCTTTGATTATGCTTCGGACAACTAGTCTCGATCTAGATACAAATTGTTGTGTGACACAAATAGTTCAAGCCAGCCTGCGGAAGCGCGGCTCTCCTGGCCAGTAATTAATCAAATATACGGCGTAGACGCCTAACTGATATGTTCGTTGACGTGAGATTAATCTTCTAAATATCTGGCTACGGCATTTAGCGAAGTGGAACTAAATGATATTGAGCGTGCCTGCTCATGGTACAGTACATTTGTTGTAGTCCAGTGGATGAAGATTTTGTAAGACCTTGAATGCACAAGGACAACTGGGCAGGATGAGAAACACGAGATGTGTAATTTAATCCACCACAGAAAAGCAAATGAGCTATTCTTGCCGATTGATCAATCCTCCATGTTTCGCTACAACTAATGAATTTAGAAAGTGCGTAATGACAGTAGATAATAAAATTAACTACAAATGTAATTAGGGGAAACATGGTGTATATCTAATCAGTCCATACATGGTAGTTTCTTAATTTGGAGGGTTCTTTGTCATCTCAGGAACATAGAATCCATTGCTTATGCAGTAGGTAAAGCTGGAGAGACTGTTAGCAAGTTAAGAGAGGTGGGATGGTGAGCTACCACGACATAGAAGAAATGGGAACAAAGAAGCTGGACAACCAAGACAATTACAAAAACGATGGCTGATCTAGAAGCAAATAGATATTTGTCTTCGATTAATTCTAAGTATCAATTCCTTCTTATTTGCGGATGCCTAATACACAAATATTACAAATTCTAATACCACATATTTTAGATGTGGGCACCAAGAAGAGCACCGACCGAAACCTAGCACAGCCAATCTATGGGTAACAGGAAATAGGTGGACATGTACAATAAGATCATGCTACACCACACCAAGCAGTGAAGCACCGCGAGAAACCAAATTGGGAATAGGTCACTATGTTATTGGGGATCAACATCATGGTGCAAACTAATTAAGGGCAAAGTAGAATAAACAAGGGCGAACCTTTAGACGTCGTCCGCACCCGCTGCTCGAGAATAGCCCAGAGTTCAGCGAGAGCTGCGGCAAGCCCGGCGCAGAATCCCGTGAACTTGTCCTGAGCTCAGCGAGCATTGTGTGGATGCACGCGGCGGTGGCGATGACATCTCTGTTTCTCTGTAACGATAGAGATGTGGTATGTACAAATCAGCTAGAAAAAATTGAGAGGAAGAAATGCAGAAAAAGAAATGGATACCTTGTGGCCATTTCATCGAACGCATTGGCTTCATTATCCATGAGGCATGCCAGCATTGAGTTCGTTGGTAGAGCGAGTATGGGAGTGGGACAGACCTGGAGCTGGAACTCGAGCTCAGTGTCCAGTGGAACTGTGGAAGCATACTACTCATTTGCATGCTCATTGCTCATCGCAAAATGGAAGGAATGAAGTCCAGCACGCCGCCATACGTGTCCACGGCGCCCAGCTGCAAAGAATGAGCTCGGTGTGCAGCTCTTGGAGAAGAAGGCGCATCGAGTGGAGTAGCAGGCCATCACCACCGATGCTTCCGCAAGAAGCGGCAGAAAGTCGGTCGGCGTACCAGCGTAGTTGTTGATTGTTGCGCAGGCGGTGCCGGCGCCGCCGAGCAGTTCGGGGCGGCGGAAGCTGCCGGCAAGTCGCTGCAGCGGCGGCGGCGGAGCGCATGAGGGCGCCGGCCCCGCCACCCCTGAGGTCAGTCCCGTACCAGCGCATCTGTGCTTGAGGTACTGCTTGGGCGCGCGGCGGAGATCCAGGTGTGCTCGGGTCGCTGCGCAGCCTCGTCTGTGGGCGGCGCCCGATCTTGTGGTGCGCGGTGGTGGCCGTGCTCGGGTTGCCCGCGTGTGCTGCGCCGCCTCGCTGGTGGCTGGTGCGCGGTGGTGGCCGCGCTCGGCTCTCCCGCGTGGGCTGCGCCGCCTCGCTGGTGGCTGGCGCCCGCGTCGCCATTCGCTCCACGGACGAGCCAACCCGGAGCCCATCCGTTCGGGACTGCGGGTTGATTTGCAAATAAGCTAAGGTGTTTTTTGCAAAATATTCTGAGAGCTTCCGGAGCGCGGGTTGATTTCCGAAAAGATGAAGGGTTTTTCGCAAAATGACCGCGGATCGCCCGATCTGGACCGTCCGCGCGCCCAATCGAACGGCCGGGAAAAGCAGGCGACGTGGCCACGCTCGCCGGCCCGCTTTTGGACCCAGGATTAGTATATAGAGATTGTGCTATATATAACAGCTAAATTATATATAGACACAATTAGTTTGATCTGCTTCAAATAGCTATAGTAGGAGATTTAAAACCTTGCTCAATATTAACAAAACCATAGTTCAAACAAGTGTTGCATCTTATTTTTCTTGCTATTAGAGCATCTTCGGCAGGCTAACTGAGCCTACTCTATATTTGAGTAGCGAAGCAAAGAAAAAAATCATACTTCAACGAGCTACCTACTTGGCTGTTGGAGATTTGTTAGCTACCCAAATCTCCTCCCCATTATTCATTGCCACGGTTGAACTAGTGGACCTTGACTTTTTTGTTCCGCCGGTTTTTTCCCTATCATGTCCAACGCCTCATCCACACGTGCCACTGCCTCCTGGCCCGACCTCGACTCGTCCTCACCAGATCACTTCTTGGTGACTCCCTGACTCCGACCCTAACTCCTCCTTACCAGATCCCTTCTTGGCAACTCCCCGATCCCGTCTCATCCACATCCAGTGTTGCCGCCTCCTCGCGCCTAGCACTTTCTCTACGTCTGATCCCGTCTCTACCATGCCAGGCGTCGTCGCTCTGCCCGACACTGTCTCCTCCACGCCCAACGCCACTACTTCCCCACCTGACCCCATCTCCCGATCCCGCCTCCTACCCACCCAACCCAAGCCTAAAAGCTCAACATCAGTAGAGAGAGCAATGCCAATCTAAAACTCGTTGCCCACCCAGTTATAGCTGAGAAGAGAGCCGACCTTATCTTCTCATTTCTTCCACCATCAAAATAGTCTCAACCTGAAATATGATTCCTAATCGACTAGCCTAAACAATTTAGATGCGTACAACTTCTTTTATTGGCAGCCCAAGTACAAGTTATAGCAGGAATAGTGGAGCACTATATAATTACATATGAACATCATTACTCCAGTTCCCTGCAAATGCATTTTCCATCTTGAATTGTGAATCAAAATCTGATTCGAGCTTCATAATGGTTTTTATTCCACTTCCCTGCAAATGCATTTTTCATCTCGAATTATAAATAAAATGCATTTTTCATCTTGAATTATAAATAAAAATCTCATTCGAAATTGCAGAGAAAGGGAACAGGTAAGGTAACGGCATATCGGTCTTCATGCGTTGCTCCGTCCAAAGGGTTGTTTCACAGTACAGGCAGGCAGCCTGGATGGAAGAGCCAATAAACTAAGGGCCCGTTTGGATGCTTAAATTGAATTTATTCTAATAATTATAATTTAGACATAGATTAATTAAGATAATATAGTTATATATAGAATATATTTGTATATTTATTGTTAGGCATACAAAGGACATTGTATTTTTATTGTAGGGAAGTGAGTTGAAGAGTGTGCTATAAGTTGGAGAGAATAAAATTATAGCATAGTGATTTATAGAATCCATTTTCATCTCCCACCCCATGAATTTGAGATAGACTTATTTGTGAGTTTGAGAAAGTCATAGAATCTCAAATTCCAAACCAAATAGCCTAATCTATTAAGTAGATTTCAATTCTAACAAAATAAAGGGATCCAAACGGCACCTAAACGAAATTCGTTTTGGAGCTAAATAGGCATGTTTTGAAGAAAAAGGGCAAAAAAAAAAACTAAGCACAACTTTCTTTAGGGCAGAAAAAAAACTAATTTTTTCTATCATAATAAACTTATTTAGAGATAAAACAATGCAGCTGCCGAGGAAGTGAGGCAAGGAGGTCGGACGGAATGGAGCCTTCACCGGCTGACGTCAGAGCATCCGGTTCCTCTTCCGCGATGGTTGGGCTGTCATCAACTCATCATGACATAGTTATGACTAGTATTTGGCCAGAGCCGTTGCCTCGTTAGGTTCAATAATAATTACAAGAGTCTCTAACGCATGAAAAAAACGTGATCACATATTTGGCCCGGTGTGGTCATCATCAGGGGTGTGTGTGTCGGCGTGTGTGATTAGAATTTAATTTATTAGGTAGCCGGTCTCACTCGAGCCATGCTTTATTCTGAAAGAATATAATACGCAGACTGATAACATCCCGCAACTAAGCATGTTCGTTTGATTGTATTTGACTTATAAGTCATGATTTATCAGTCAACGAACAGTATTTTTCCCTCACACTAAATTAGTCAGCTGTATTTTTAGTGATAACTTATAAGTCAGACAACACCGAACGAACGGGACGAAGCACGATCGTGCTTTTATTTGGAATTGCACGCAGCCTCCAATTAAGGCATGAAAAGCTGCTCGATCAGATCCTTGAGCTGAACCTGAACCTGAACATGCCGCCCGCCGTGCGCACGAGGCGCAGCACCGTCGTCCCGCTTCCCTCCGCCGGCGGCACGGGCACGCCGAGCGTCGACGTCGTCGTGCCGCTCTCCCCCTTGGACACGCGCTGGGCGGCGCTGCCACCCGTGTGCCACGTCTTCCTCTTCCCCGCTGCTGCTCATCAACAGCAAGTCCCCTTCTCGGACGTCGTCCGCGGTCTCAAGTCCTCCCTCGCAGCGGTCCTCCCGGCGTTCCACACGCTAGCCGGCGAGCTCGCCTACTCGCCGGAGCTGGGCACGGTCACCATCGTCTGCGGTGAGGACGCTGGCGTAGCGTTCGTCGAGGCGGAGACAGACCTCGACCTCGCCAGCCTTGTCGTCGAGGACGACGATGGCACGGCGGATCTGGACTTGGACGCGCTTCCGCAGCTTGTGCCGGATATCCGCCGGGAGGTGCTCCCGGCACCGATGTTCGCGGCGCAGGTACGTGTATGTGTATGTATGTATATATGTACACGGGACGTATGACCTGTGTAGCCGAGCTCCGACCGTGGCTTGCTAAGCTTAAGTAGAGTGTCCCCGCCATGCATGGCCCCCGTGTGCTGTGCAGGTGACGGAGTTCGCCCGAGGAATCGCGCTAGGGGTGGCCTTGAACCACGTCGCCACGGACGGGATCGGCTTCTTTCGGTTCATGCAGATGTGGGCCGCGTCGGCCGTGGCTGCCGGTGCCACCAGCTCTGATTGGACATGGACTTGGACGGAGCCGCTACATGACCGGAGGTTCGTACGCTTCGACGGCGACCAGGAGTTGGCCCGTAGGTTGTTGCGGCAGGCGGCGCCGGACTTGCCCAGGGTCAGTTACTACCTTTCAGTGGCAACAACTTCTAGATTGACCTCCCGTGAAACAGAGCAAAATATTTTGATGTATACCCTGCAGATTGTGCCGAAGCAACAAGGTGCGACGCCGCACCGCCCGCTCCTACTCAGCCGGCGAACATTCACGTTCTCCGCACACGCGCTGCGGCGCCTGAAGCAGCGGCTCACCGCCGCCGCTGGACCGGGAGTCGTCGGAGCAGCGGCGCCATCCACCTTCGCCACGCTGGCAGCGCACGGCTGGGTCAGCTTCGCGCTCGCCAGCGGCTTCACCGACGCGGCCCCGGTGTTCGCCGTGTTCCTCGCCGACTGCCGCGCGCACATGTCGCCGCGGGTGCCGGACGCCTACGCGGGCAACTGTGTCGTCTCGTGCGTGGTGGCGCTGAGCGGCGCGGAGCTCACGGGTGCGGACGGACCGGCGCTTGCGTTCCTGGCCATCAGGGACGCCGCGGCGGAGGTGAAGCGGGACCCGCTTGCCGGCAGCGGCAGCTGGATCACCAGGTTCAGAGCCGCGCCGCCTGGCCGCAAGGTCGTCCTGGCGGGGTCGCCTAGGTTCCCGGCGTACGCGGTGGATTTCGGGTTCGGGAGGCCGGCCAGGGTGGAGAGGGCGTCCCTGGACCAGGACGGCGCCATGGCTATCTTTGCTGGGAGGGAGGCTGGCTCGGTGCAGGCGTCTGTGGCCGTCACAGCGGGGAAGATGCCTGTGTTCCACAGGATGTTCGCGGTTAAGTCTGGCAGTAATAAGGCGAGACTTTGAGCGTGGAATGAACTAAAATATGCAATGCTGAAAATGCCTGAAATGTAGGAGTAGTAAATATTTTTGGGCCGTCACTTTCATCAAGACCTTTCATGGGTCATTGGCGCTTGGCAACAAAGTAGAATGCGAAACATGGTATAAAATTTAGAAAATGAATGTGCAGAAGCATATGTACGTTTTTATAAATAAATAATGGACACCTCTTGGATTTTAGAATCTATATATAGATATTGTAATGGGCATGGATATTATTTCCAACATATGACCATTGGCCATTGATATTCCCACCAACAATATACATTATAATCATAATAGTTGGGAAAGTACCATTGGTACTCCCAGCTACTTTCATTTTTTTTAGTTTTCTGACCATCTAATTGAGAAAGATAATTTACAAAATTTAATTTTTATTATTGAGGGTATATTAGTAACTTTTGGTGAGAGGTGTGACGTGCTGGCTGCGGTTCCCCGTTCCTAATCCTGGGCCAGCTGAACTCGGACCCTCCGGAAGCTCTCGTTCGGCCGTTCAAGCGTGAGCGAGCACTTCACGCTTCACGGCCATGTTCTCCTCGGCAGAGAGCAACATGAACCCGTAAACGATCTCGTTATCGATTAGTAGCGGTACCCGGATGCCACCGCCGAGGAAGAGCAGGACTGCGATGGGGAGCTAGCTCAGCACGCCGGCGACCGGCCGTAAACGATCTCGTCGGCCGGCCGGCCAGCAGTCCACTGTCTCACGGAGCTGTCCATGGCGTCATCCGTCATTGTCAGAGATGTGCGCATCCGCATTCAGCGGAGATGGCGTCATCCCTTCCAATAGCAAGTACGCCGCCGCTTGTAAGCCTTCTCTCGCACAGGCCGCCGCCGCCCGCGGTTCGTTCGCACCCGGGCGCTTGCGCCACCGCTCGCCCTCGCCCTCCCCCTCCCCCACGCCGCCGCGCTTGCCCACGGAACCGTCGCCCGCACAGCGCAGGCACCCCGCGCCGCCGCTCGCACTCTTCGCTCCAATGGTGGAGCATCACGCCGGCGTTGCCTCGTACCCGAGCAAGGAGAATGCAGAGGAGGGCAACACCGTGTTTGCTTCCGCGACCGTCAGGCGGAGCCGTGAGAAACCGCGATCCGTGGCCCCAACACCCCCGACTGCTCCACGGGTGAAGCTGTTTTTGATAGTGGTTTTTGGAAGGAGCCGGAGCCCATCGAAGCCATACCAAACGGCCACTCTCTGTTCCAAAGAGGGAGCCAGAATTGAGATAGAGCTCGTCATTATCCCCTCCAGTTCCATAAAAAGGAGTGTCCAACCTTGATTACAACAATGGTGAAACTGCTGTTCTCTTTGCAAAGCATGAAAAATAATGTGTCAAGCTCGACTGTTACTATCGGTTTGTGCAAGAGAACAGGTTCTACCGCATCCAAATATAACTGGATCCTAATTTAATCAGATGCTGCATTGAAATCAAAATGGGAAACCGAAGCAATTGCAAACAGTTATTTTATCACCTAGGCCCTGATAAGTGTGACTCAGATGGTACATAGGAGGAAGTTGATCCTGACGCATCGGTATTAACTGATTCAAAACTTGGAACAAAAATGCAGTCAGGTGTGGCCTCCATGCTCACCGCTCCTTCCAGCACCTTGGCAACTGTTGACATCAAGGGCCTTCTGCTGCTATCAACCTGCAAGCACCACATTGCAAGCTTCATCGTTTGCATGATATCCTCGACATTGGATTTCATGTCATCGCTGCTACTGTCCACCAAATCAAATAGCTGGCCAGACTTTGCCTTTTCCTGCAGCAGACTTATCAAGTGGATGCTCTGCTCTGGCTGGGATTCATCCAGGTTTTGCCGGCCGCAGATTATTTCGATCATCACGATCCCAAAGCTGTAGATGTCTGCTTTTTCAGTGATTGTTGATCCCAGCCACTCAGGTGCTAGATATCCACGCGTTCCTCGCATGCGCGTCATAACTTTGCTCTGGTCCCTGTTGATCATTTTTGAGAGTCCGAAATCTGAGAGCTTTGCATTGAATTTGTTATCCAGGAGAATATTCTGTGGCTTGATATCTAAATGAGCAATCTTTTCTTCACATTCTTCATGGAGGTAAGACAAACCCCTAGCAATGGCCAACATGATATTACGTCTGGTTTTCCAAGAAAGACTGAAAACTAAACTCGTGTGAAAGATCCAATTATCCAATGAGCCATTGGACAAGTACTCATAGACAAGGAGCCTATGTGATTTCTCAGCACAGAATCCTACCAACCTGACTAGGTTCAGCTGATGGATTCTGCCAATTGTCTTGACCTCTGCTAAGAACTCTTCCATTCCTTGATTGACATCCTCTAAGCGCTTGACAGCAATGGTTTCCTTGCCTATTGTGCCTTTGAAAACCGACCCAAAACCACCAGCTCCAAGCTTCATAGAGAAGTTGCTGGTAGCGACCTTCAACTCATGAAAGGAGAAACGCTTTGGTATCCCTGGTATGCCATCAAACAGGGGTTCCTCGTCTTTCTTGCATTTTTTCCAAATGACAGCATAAACAAAAATTGATGTAATGGAAAAACCTGCAACTGTGGAGCCAATAATAATGTTCCTCCTTTTTACTGAGTGCTTGTCTTGTGTCTTGAACAGTGCCAAAAGATCATTTGATGAACCATCTGTAAGCAAAATTAGGTTCTGCTCTGATAACAGCAAGCAGTTACCAGCGTCATCACCGAGACTCGAACTCTGAAAAAGAACTACTCTGCAGGAGCAATCCAATAAGCAAGAATGCAGGCAGACACCTTCAGAGACGACTCGAGTGGCTAATGACTGGAACGTGGTGTAACTGAAGTAAGAGACATTGTTGAGTGGTATCAGCTTGTGGTCATGCATATCGTCGCAGGAGATGCTTGCTAAGGGTACACACCCAGCATCTGGATGCCGTTCACTTTGGAGCCTAAAATAGTTGGAACTAGGACAAGAACATTGTCCATTACTGCAAACACCATAATCACCACAGGCCAATGGGTAGTCACAAAAGTTCATGACAGTGCTTAACACATCAAGCACCATACGCAATTCTAAGTGAGGTATGCCCATCTCATAAAGCCTCAAATGGCCATCAGACTCTAACCTCATCAACTGCATTGATCCTGCTAACGGTAGTGAGAAGATTTTATCTGGGAACCCAAAGCTGCCATTGACAAATGCATAACAAGTTGGTGTTGCATTGGTTGATGTTGTAGTAGTAGCTTGGAATAACTGTGTGTAGGCTGCTAGTTTGAAAGAGTACTGCAGCCCATTCAACTCTGCAGAAAAATAAACCCTTGCACCAGGCCATTTTGTGTTTGAGGGTTTTGCACTGAGGTTATTTCCCCTACAAAGTGATTGCCCCAAAACCAAAGTGTCAGTTGGGTGGTCGAAGGACTGCCACACAGTGGTGTTATTCTGATCGAAGAGCACAAGGTTTCCTAAATCATCCAGTCTCATGCCTGCAACTGACAAGCTGTTTGTATCACTGGTGAAATTCAAGATGGCGTTGCGGGTTACTGGATTATGGGGGTTGGCAGACCAGATGACTGGAGCTTGGGCTCCCAAAAACAGTACAGACAGGATAAACGAATGTCCTCCATCTGTGGTGTAGAAGCCAAACATGGTTCTATATAATTCTGTACTATTTACAAGGACAGGTGTCATACTAGGGCCTTCTCCATTAGATATGGCTTGCGTATTGATAATTTTCCAAGAGTTTGGGGGAGCTATAGTAGAGAGCTGGTCATCAACAGTTGGGTGAAAAGGGAAGCTGTTGATGCAAAAGTGGATCTGCAAACACAAAGGGCTAATACCCGAATCAGTATCCAAGGCGTGCCAGTCGATTTGACCTGTTAATCGACAAGGATGAAGATACGAGTACTTTGGTCCTGACAACAGCGATACGCCCGGAAGTCACCGCCAAGAGGTACTCACGCGGAACTCAAGGATCGCCGAAGGTCGCACTGAAGCGATGCAGCTCGCCGAATCAATGAGAACTCGTAAAGAGAAAATAATGCAAATTGACGAAGTCGCCGAAAAGTAAGTAGATGCAAATAGGAGTAAAAATTGGTTTTGATATTGATTGATATATTTTTACATTGCCCCTCACTCCATATTTATACCCTGATCTAAAGAGACACAACCAGACACCACTAGGACACCAAGCCCATATCTAGGAAAACACGTGACTCTTACATGAATCATACTCTAACAAATATAGAAAAGGAAATCAACTCCTATCTATTTCCCTGTCCGCCTTAATTACGATGGAAATCTCACTGTCCTTCTTCCCATCGGCATACCCCCTGTTTCATCGGCAATAGTCTTCAAGCCTTCCCTCATCAGCATACTCCTCGTTTCATCGGCAGTAGTCCTCAAATCTCCCTTCATCGGCATACTCCCTGTTTCATCGGCAGTAGTCTTCAAGCCTCCCTTCATCGGCATCACCAGCTATCGGCAACCATCTTTACAAGCTGGCTTTCATCGGCTATCAAAGTATACAGTAACTTTCCCCTTACCGATTAGTCCACTCCGAATATTTTAACACGTGCAAAAAATGGTGTCAACACATGCCCCCCAATTTCGGAATATAAAAACTATTAATGCTCCGAAATTTACTCCAGATTACCGTAACTTATTCTCCAAGCCAAAACCTGATCTGTTATCAAATCCAATCAAATCTAATCCTAATTCACGCACTTCAGTAAATATCGCACAATCGCCAACCACTCTTGCCTTGATTATGGTTAAGATACTGAAACAATAATCTATCGGCAAGATCTTAATATGATAATGCTGTCATTTTCAGAATTAAAATATCCTGTACCGATATCTCTTCCAAGTCATGATTACTTGCCATCAACCCATTTGTACAATCCCCTGATCATTGTGCAAACAGTTACCATATCCATCTGAACCACTTCGACCTACATGCGCGCGGCATAGAGATAAGTCCAAAATACCCCTACTCCAAGCGGCTTATAAATAGATTCCTCCGGAACACTTGTCTTCTACCCTCAGACTCCAATCTTTGACATTTTCTCTTTCCGACGGCGACTCCGACGAACCACTGCACGACCTCAACCAACAAGAACCCTTCTCCAGCGTTACCTCAAGTCTCCGGCTCGTGCCTTCATCTTCTTCAAGATAATGGCAGTCAACTTCGACGTCCCCGCGGTTCGCTCCTCTTCCATTACCTTTACTTTGATTCCCCTAGTTTTTGCAAATCCATACAGTTGGTGATTTTTCCTTTCTTTTGTTCTCCGGGTCCTTCAAACTTAGGAACTACGCAACAAATTAGTTATTCCAACCGACCAGCCGCATGTCCAATGCCTAGGACCAATGGGCAACCCAGATCCAACCGATCTGATTAATGCAGAGGTTAACAGAATCCCCTTTAGAGCCCAAAATTTCTCTCTGAATTTATGGAAAGACACATTCCGGTCTTGGCCCAAAACCACCAAAGGGTGGAAAGATTGGTACTTGAGGGTTAATAGATCGATGCAAGTATACTGGGCAGAACGGAAATTAGACCAATGCATTAGGCTATCTATTGCCGATATGCAGAAGAATGAATCGATGATGATTGCAGCTGCTTACTTCTGGTCAGACACAACAAACACTTTTATGTTTGGACATGGCCCAGCTACTCCTACACTTGCCGATGTCTACATGCTCACTGGCTTGGATATTTCAACTGCCGATGAAGGCTTCATTTATGGTAGAAAATCTGAATATAGGGTGAATACCCACAACATCGGCGGTTGGACGGGATACATTCAAGAATACCAGAAGACTGGGACACTTAACCAGAGGGAACATGCCACATTCTTGAATATGTGGTTAGAAAAATTTATTTTCTGTGGTCGATCAGTAGGACCAACCAACGCCTTCCTCCCCGCAGCTGAACTTTTGGCTAATGGCGTAAGGTTTCCTCTTGGCCGATACCTTCTGAGCTCCACTTATCATCTTCTTCATCAAGTATCTCAGAAACTTCTGCTTGGCGAACCCATCGGCAACCTAGGAGGCCCGTGGTGGTTTATCAACATGTGGCTGAATGCCCATATGCACAAACGCTTGCAATGGGACTTTTTTGCCCAACAATTCCCATGAGAAATTGCTGAAGACCATGTGCTTGGGGATGATGAATCGGCAACACGCTCACCCCTTAATTTTGGTGAAGCCATAATTGTCCTTCCCGGAATAGAGGCCAATGAAGACCAGATCGACAGATTCTTCCAAAACTTCTACAATGGTCTTTCTCGTGATCATAGGGTCTGGGTACCTTATATTGACGAGGACAACAGATTTCCCCTTCTTTTCAACTTTGCCGATGACACCCTGAATCAGGATAAGGAACTCATGATGGCCATCATTACTCCCAGGGCAATTCCAGTGAATACATTTGGTAGCGGAAAAAACACCAACATTTCATATGAATTTTACAACCCATCGGCAGTATCCCGTCAATTGGCTTTTGGGCAACTGCCAATCAAACTTTGCTTTGCCGATGTGATCAAACCCAGGGAAACAATCACCTGTGGAACAGATTGGAACAAGGTGGTACAACTCTCCCCCGATGCCGATATCACAGATGTTGATATATCCACCTGGACGCCAGTATCCTTTATCACCGAGTCATACAAGCAATGGTGGCGAGAGTGGAAGGAACAACTGTTTGCAACTTCTGCTCACACATATCGGCACATGATCGACCCTGAATATGCCATCCCTGACGACGCAGTAAGTTTCTTTTAACTCCTTTTTGCTTTTTCCCTACATATATCAGTAACTAACTCTCTTATGACAGGTTAACAACCCAGCACCATCGGTGAGCAAAAGTGGGAAACCCTTCGATCTTCAGCCTATTTCCCCGATATCACCGATCGGCTACAACGCCCCCACCTTAACTGCTTTGACCCACCAGAAGATTCGTACCAAGACCATCACCTCTAAGTCCAAATTGACTACAGCTAGGGCCACTCCATCGGCTGCTGCTACAACCTTGGTCAAGGCATTCAAGGTAACAACCTTGTTTATTTCTACTTATACCGATTACAAACTGTATTAACATTAATCACCAGGGGGCAAGAGCTGCCACTGGATCGTCATCGGCAATTCCTCCAATATCAAGCACCACTTCTTTTGACAAACCTTCAAAGGTATTCTCTTGACTTCTCATTCTATCCGTTAAATATCATACCTTACACTTGTTTTGCAGCAACAATTGGGTACATCGGCAAGCGTACCAGACGTCCAAGCTTCATATCCAACAAGTGCCGATGCCCCCCGGCCAATCGTTGCCGATGCCCAAGCAAAGCGCAAAGCTTTAACAGATGCCGAGGCACAGCCAAAACGACAAAGGTCCATGCCGATCCCTACATCTGCCCCAATATCATTGGTCATCATACCTCAAGAGCCAACCACTGATGAAGTCACAGAAGACATCCCATCGGCAAGCTCAGCCGATCCCTCACACGACACACTCCAGGTTGTTTCTTCCAGTCAAGCACAGGAAATTGCCTTGAAACAGGTAAACCGATTAACCTAGCTGATTTACAATATTCATACTTATCCTTAACCAACCTCCTTTTCTTTTTCTCAGGAACAAGACTCCCTAAATAGCCTATTCTCCTTCGCTATTGACATCTCTGACGATGATGGAGAGGAAACAAGTTCTTCCCTTGTACTGGGAACAATATCGGCAGAAACTAAGTCTAGGTTGGAAGCTCTCCTGAACTTGCTACAGCAGGATACCGCCCAACTTATAGATGATTCGGACCCCGCAAAGGCAATTTTCAAAACAATCCATGGCCAGGTCCCTGCCGATGTTGAAGAAGTACTCTTCCCAGCAGCCCATTTAGAGAGTCGCCAACTACAATATCAACGGGCTGCCCAACGTATTGCCGATAGAGCAGCTCAGGCTCAACTCAAGGAAGAGATGCTACAACTGAAACAAATTGCCGATGAGAAGCACAAGGGCATCGGCAACTTGCAGACTTCGGGTGCTGAACTTAAGCAGAAAATCTTGGATTTATCAGCAAGGAAGATGGCTCTATTGGCTGAATTGAAGGAAATCGAGGCAGCTTTAACTCATGCTCAACAAGAAGAAAGCCAGCTACCCAATGCCATCAAAACCCTTCAGCAAGAAAGAGATATCCAGGCTCGCAAAGCTTTGGCCATGAAGAAAAAACTCAAGCCCGTGGAGGGTACTACCGATGACGATATCAAAGAAATGGAGGAAGCCGAGCAAATTCGCCTGCGTGCGATATTAGCTATCCAATCCTTGTTGAACTTGTAATCTTGTTTATTGTATCAGCACTTTACGAGACATTGACATCCTTGCGTAATTCCAGCCGATAGGACTGTTATCGGCACTTATACTTTTATGCATCCATCCAGATACTAGGGTAATATTTCTTTAAATATTTTCCATTTAATGCTCTAGGAAACACAACCCCTTCGAGGGTTTCTAGAATATATGCGTTACCAGGAACAGACTGATTTATCCGATATGGACCTTCCCAATTAGGAGACCACTTTCCAAACTTTGAACTTTTGGTCTCAATCGGTAAAACCAATTTCCAGACCAGATCTCCATCGGCAAACTCCTTTATCTTCACCTTCTTGTCATACCATCTGGCTACTCTTTTCTTATTTTCTTCGATGCTAACTAAAGCCCTTAACCGATGACCCGCCACATCTTCCAACTCATCCTTCATAAGAGTATTATAATCATCGGCTGTCAGCTGATCTTGAGAACATATTCGCCTAGAGCCAACTTTAATTTCCTAAGGCAATACTGCATCGTGTCCATATACTAACTGATAAGGCGTTACTTTGGTTGCACCATGACATGACATCCGATATGACCACAAGGCTTCATTTAATACTTTATGCCATCTCCTAGGATTTTCTTCAATTTTGCGCTTAATGAGTTTGATGATCCCTTTGTTAGAAGCCTCAGCTTGACCATTAGCTTGAGCATAATATAGAGAAGAATTTAAAACTTTAATTCCCATACCTACAGCAAACTCATCAAATTCTCCTGACGTAAACATAGTGCCCTGATCGGTAGTGATAGTCTGAGGAATACCAAATCGGTAAACAATATGCTCTTTCACAAAATCAATCATATAAACCGATGTCACCTTTTTCAAAGGAATTGCCTCAACCCATTTTGTGAAATAATCGGTAGCAACCAGAATAAATTTATGTCCCTTACTCGATGGCGGATAAATCTGACCAATGAGATCAATAGCCCATCCCCGGAACGGCCACGGTTTGATTATAGGGTTCATAGCCGATGCAGGCGCTCTTTGAATATTACCAAACTTTTGACATCCCTGACATCCTTTAAAATATTTAAAACAATCTTCAAGAATAGTCGGCCAATAGTATCCATTCCTTCTGATCATCCACTTCATCTTGAAAGCCGATTGATGCGCACCACACACTCCTTCATGAATTTCACCCATCAAAGTTTTCGATTCATCACTACCAACACATCTGAGTAAAACTCCATCTATAGTTCGATAATATAATTCATCATCGAGGAGCACATACTTGGTAGCTTGGAACCTTATACGTCTTTCAACCTTTTTATATGGATCCTTTAAATAATCGACAATCTCCTTTCTCCAGTCATCGGTATTAACTGCCGATGTTAGCACTTCCTGAATAAGTTGATTCCCTGAAGCATGCTGAGCTAGTCGATTAGCTTTCTCATTATGCAATCGAGGGATATGTTCAAGACGAAAATCTCTAAATCCTTTCAACAATTGCACACATTTTTTATAATATGAAATCAAAGCTTCACTTCGGCATTCATAAAGTCCAGCCAATTGATTTATAACGAGCATAGAATCACCAAAGATTTCCACAGCATCGGCACGTATCTCCTTCAGTAATTCTAACCCTTTTACCAAGGCTTGGTATTCAGTCTGATTATTCGTCGACGTAGCAACAATCGGCAATGAAAACTCATACTTCCTTCCTTGAGGTGAAATTAACACAATGCCGATACCTGCTCCTTCACCACATGTGGACCCATCGAAGAAAAGTGTCCAGGGAGCAACTTCCAAAGAGTCCACTGAATCATAATGCTGAGTGACCAAATCAGCCATCACTTGCCCTTTAACTGCCTTAGTTGATTCGTAACGTAGTTCAAATTCTGATAATGCTAAAATCCACTTGCCGATTCTACCACTTAATATCGGCATCGACAGCATATATTTGACTACATCGTCTTTGCATATGACCGTACATTCGGCAGATAACAAATAATGCCTTAATTTGACACACGAAAAGTATAAACATAGACATAATTTTTCGATGGCCGAATACCTCGTCTCAGCATCCACTAGTCTTCTGCTCAAATAATAAATAACACGTTCTTTCCCTTCAAATTCTTGAATAAGAGCTGAACCGATAACTGTATCATCAGTTGATAAATATAACCTGAAAGGCTTCCCGTGTTGAGGTGGAACTAGCACTGGAGGATTTGTTAAATATTTCTTAATTTCATCGAGGGCTAACTGCTGCTCAGCTTCCCATACAAATTCCTGATCGGCTTTCAATTTAAGTAATGGACTAAAAGCCTTGATCTTACCCGACAGATTAGATATGAATCTTCTAATGAAATTAATCTTACCGATCAATGATTGTAATTCAGTCTTATTGGCAGGAGCAACCACCTTGTTAATTGCATCAATAGACTTCCTACTGATTTCGATGCCCCGCTGATGCACCATAAAACCCAAGAATTGACCTGCCGATACGCCAAATGCACATTTATTAGGATTCATCTTCAATCCATGCTTCCTTGTACACTCCAGTATCTTCCGCAGATCGGCTAGATGTTTTGTGATATCTCCAGACTTAATCACCACATCATCAATGTAGATCTCCACTAATGTGCCGATGTATTCATGAAAAATAAAGTTCATAGCTCTCTGATAAGTAGCACCGACATTTTTCAAGCCAAACGTCATGACTACCCACTCAAACAACCATACATGACCTGAACATCTGAAAGCAGTCTTGGGAATATCTTCTTCAGCCATGAATATTTGATTGTAGCCTGCATTACCATCCATAAAGCTGATAATCTGATGTCCGGCTGCAGCATCAATCAATAAATCAGCAATCGGCATTGGATAGCCATCCATCGGTGTGGATTTATTGAGATTCCTGAAATCAATACAAACACGAAGTTTTCCATTTTTCTTATAAACAGGAACCACATTAGAGATCCACTCTGCATATCGACACTGCCGAATAAACTTTGCCTTAATTAATTTAGTTATTTCGGCCTTAATATCAGGAAGTATATTAGGGTTGCATCGGCGCGCTGGCTGCTGATGTGGCCGAAATCCAGATTTGATAGGTAACCGATGTTCAACTACCGATCGGTCTAATCCAGGCATCTCAGTATAATCCCAAGCAAAACAATCTTTATACTCCTTTAACACATCAATTATTTGCTGCTTACACTTGGAATCTAACTTAGCACTAATAAAAGTAGGTCTTGGCCTATCGCCATTACCGATATCTACTTCTACTAAATCATCTGCCGATGTGAACCCTTGACCTAATTTTCCATCATCGGCAAACCTATCCATTAAAATTCTTCTTCAGAACGGACTGCTTGGATCGGTGGAATTTCATAATCAGCAACTCTAAGGAACTTTTTTTTCCCAAACTTCTCCTGATATGCATTTAGTTCGCTCATAAGTATCTGATTCTGCCGATGCGATGATATAAGAAGAATCACCAGGGACAACCTCAATCTTATCCCCAATCCACTGTACGAGGCATTGATGCATTGTAGAAGGAACACAACAATTAGCATGAATCCAATCCCTCCCTAGAAGCAGATTATATGCACCCTTGCCGTTAATAACAAAGAACATCGTCGGTAAGGTTTTGCTGCCGATGGTCAATTCAACGCATACTGCCCCTTTAGCCGGCGACACATTGCCTTCAAAATCTTTCAGCATCATATCGGTTTTGGTCAAGTCTTGATCTCCCTTACCAAGTTTCCGATACATCACATAAGGCATAATATTAATCGCAGCCCCTCCGTCAATAAGTACCTTAGACACAGGCTGCCCATCAACTCTGCCCTTCACAAACAAAGCCTTAAGATGCTGTCTCTCACCATCGGTAGGTTTCTCAAAAACAGCCATCATTGGATCTAGTGTCAACTGAGCTATTTGATCAGAGAGAACAACTTCTTCCTCATTATCAGATAGTGCCAAAAATTCCATCGGCAACATGAATACCATATTGACATCTGCCGATGGACCCTTATTTTTGTGTTTTACCTGCCACTGCTGATGACCGGACTTCTCATTGGAGGAATTTTCCTCTTGGTATAAATCCTCCTGACGCTCACGTTGCATCCTCCTTCTCTGTGTCTTTGTTAGACCCTCCGGGCACCATCGAGGAAACTTGGTTTTCCAAACCGGCTGATAACAGGTCCTAGTCGATTCCACACGGCGTATATTAGGGTCCCTGTAGAATATTTCCTCATCGGGAACTCTTGCATTTGCCATTTCCTCAAGCTCCTCTTGATTCCTCGGAAAACATCTAGCGTGTTTACCAAGCCTTTCATGTACACTAAGTCTGCCCCCCAGCCGATCATGTACTGATGTTCTGCTTCTAATCGGCTCATTGATAAATAAACCCCGATTGCCAGGTTGAAATCTTCTTTCTGACCGATTGACCTCATAATAACCATTGCACTTAGGGCAATTCTCAACAGTTGGCAATTTAATGCCTTCTTCCCAGCAATGGATAAAAAACGGGCACCTCCAATGATCTTTATGCCGATGCCATTCTTCCTGCTGCCTTCGATGAGTAATCACAATGCCAGGTCGAGGAGGTTTTTGAGAACTACTGCTTTCTCCCAGCAATCCCTTACTTCTTGCATCATCGGTAGTTATCCGATGTTGGGGATCCACTGATGCGTTTTTCTCAGCAGCCTCGGACGTTAATACCTTGGTCTTCCCTTTGGCCTCCAACGTATTTGCTGGAAAGGGGTGTTGATCAATTTTCATCGGCCTTTGGGCATTAGAAGTACCAAACTTAATTCTTCCAGATTCAATAGCCGATTGTAACTGTTGTCTGAACACCTTGCACTCATTTGTACTGTGTGAAGTTGCATTGTGCCATTTGCAGTACAAGATCTTCTTCAACTCTTCTGCTGATGGGATCACGTGATTAGGTGACAGCTTAATTTGGCCCACTTGAAGCAGAAGATCAAATATTTTGTCAGCCTTGGTGATATCAAAGGTAAACTTTTCTGACTCTTTTTGACCAAAGGGACAAGACATTGGCTTTTTATTCTTAACCCACTCAGCTAAGCCGATAACTGGTTCTTCATCAGAATTAGAATCTCCTACTTCTTCAACAAATGATACCTTTTTACTCCAATTCTTTTTAGGTTCAAAAACCCTACTATCTTGATCGGAGATCCTTTGCACAAGATGACTGAGGCTTTCAAATTCCTGAGAAGCATATCTGTCTTTAAGATATGGCAATAACCCTTGGAAAGCCAGATCGGCAAGCTGTCGATCATCCAGCACCAGACTGTAGCACTTATTTTTTACTTCTCGTAGTCTTTGCACAAAGCTCTCTACCGATTCATCATTGCGCTGTCTCAATTTTACTAAATCGGTAAGCTTCTTTTCATGGATTCCAGCAAAGAAATACTTATGAAATTGTTTTTCTAGATCAGCCCAGGTAATAATAGAATTTGGTGGTAATGAAATGAACCACGTAAATGCCGATCCAGACAAAGGTGATGAAAATAATCGAACTCTTAATTCATCTCTGCTAGCTGCCTCTCCACATTGAATAATGAAGCGATTGACGTGTTCCATTGTTGATGTATCATCCTGCCTGGAGAATTTAGTGAAATCTGGTACCTTGTACCGATTTGGGAGAGGAATTAAATCATATGCAGGAGGATATGGAGTCCGATAAGAATAAGTATTGACCTTGGGCTTTATCCCAAACTGATCCTTCATAATTTCTGCTATCCTATCGGCCCAAAAAGCATCAGCTTCCTGCTGACGAACTGGCTGAATTTCTATAGGAGGTACCTGCTGATATCCTTCCACATATCTTTGTGGCCCATGATCTCCAGCAATCGGCATATTTGCCGTTACTTGTGGTCCGTTAATCTGTTGGAAAGGATTCATCGGCTGAGCTGCTGATGCTTGATTCTGGACACCAGCTTGCATATAACCTTGTTGAATCCCTGCAATCTGTTGATTTTGCTGAACTGTATGTTGAACAGGTAACTGTCCTGACCAACCATTATTAGAACCCACCGGTACAAAACTTACCGATGACTGGTAATTTGCTAACATTGTTGGATAATTATAACCAGCTTGAGGCATAAACTGAACCCCAGTTTGACTCATAACAGGGCCTTTCTGCTGCATCGGCAGTAAGCTTGCCGATGGATTTGAACTGGGCGTTTGAACCAAAGGCATCTAGAAAGCCCCTGGAGTTGGTTGCACAGTAGTTGTTGTGGCATATTGAGGCACTTGGGCCATCGGCGAAACAGCCGATGGTATAGGAGCTTTACCTACTGCATCAAACACTTGAGGTAATCCAGGATTGAAAGCAGATGACTCCGGAGACATACCATATCCCCACCAATTAGTAGGAATCTGGCTATTCTGAGACACAGGGCCTGACATAGCTGATGCCGATAGATCCGTACTAAGCTGAATTCGTCCTCCTGGTAGTACCGGATCTGATCGTATCGGTGTAGATTGAATATTAGGTAAGCCTGCCGATACTGGAGAAGAAGTAACTTCTGTACCCACAACGGCCGAGGGAGCCGATGGAGTATTGACAGATGCCGGCTCTGGTTGGTGATAGGCAGGCCCAACATAATGCGGTGACACTTGTCCTTCTTTGAGAGTTCGAACCACAGCATTATGAACAGTATTGGACAATACATTGGAATGATTAATCAAAGCATGATTTACTGCAGAATTAACCATCTCTTGAAGTTTACCAGGATTGGAGTCAAAGGTAACCTGCCGAGGCAACGGCAAATCTTACTTCTGGATGACTTGTCCACTCTTGTTCAGGCTAAACGATTTCAGACAAAGCTGCCTGTATTCTTCTACGGCCTTTTCCATAGCCTACCTCTGTTCTTTCTTAAGATCTTCTTCTGATACCGCGATAATGTTCCCCGCATCGATCTCGGAATTGAACATATTGATCGGATTGATTGGTCCCACCGGGCGTGCCAAAAGATGTGTTGATGCAAAAGTGGATCTGCAAACACAAAGGGCTAATACCCGAATCGGTATCCAAGGCGTGCCAGTTGATTTGACCTGTTAATCGACAAGGATGAAGATACGAGTACTTTGGTCCTGACAACAGCGATACGCCCGGAAGTCACCGCCAAGAGGTACTCACGCGGAACTCAAGGATCGCCGAAGGTCGCACTGAAGCGATGCAGCTCGCCGAATCAATGAGAACTCGTAAAGAGAAAATAATGCAAATTGACGAAGTCGCCGAAAAGTAAATAGATGCAAATAGGAGTAAAAATTGGTTTTGATATTGATTGATATATTTTTTACATTGCCCCTCACTCCATATTTATATCCTGATCTAAAGAGACACAACCAGACACCACTAGGACACCAAGCCCATATCTAGGGAAACACGTGACTCTTACATGAATCATACTCTAACAAATATAGAAAAGGAAATCAACTCCTATCTATTTCCCTGTCCGCCTTAATTACAATGGAAATCTCACTGTCCTTCTTCCCATCGGCATACCCCCTGTTTCATCGGCAATAGTCTTCAAGTCTTCCCTCATCAGCATACTCCTTGTTTCATCGGCAGTAGTCCTCAAATCTCCCTTCATCGGCATACTCCCTGTTTCATCGGCAGTAGTCTTCAAGCCTCCCTTCATCGGCATCACCAGCTATCGGCAACCATCTTTACAAGCTGGCTTTCATCGGCTATCAAAGTATACAGTAACTTTCCCCTTACCGATTAGTCCACTCCGAGGATCGCCGAAGGTCGCACTGAAGCGATGCAGCTCGCCGAATCAATGAGAACTCGTAAAGAGAAAATAATGCAAATTGACGAAGTCACCGAAAAGTAAGTAGATGCAAATAGGAGTAAAAATTGGTTTTGATATTGATTGATATCTCTTTACATTACCCCTCACTCCATATTTATACCCTGATCTAAAGAGACACAACCAGACACAACTAGGACACTAAGCCCATATCTAGGGAAACACGTGACTCTTACATGAATCATACTCTAACAAATATAGAAAATGAAATCAACTCCTATCTATTTCCCTGTCCGCCTTAATTACGATGGAAATCTCACTGTCCTTCTTCCCATCGGCATACCCCCTGTTTCATCGGCAATAGTCTTCAAGTCTTCCCTCATCAGCATACTCCTTGTTTTATCGGCAGTAGTCCTCAAATCTCCCTTCATCGGCATACTCCCTGTTTCATCGGCAGTAGTCTTCAAGCCTCCCTTCATCGGCATCACCAGCTATCGGCAACCATCTTTACAAGCTGGCTTTCATCGGCTATCAAAGTATACAGTAACTTTCCCCTTACCGATTAGTCCACTCCGAATATTTTAACACGTGCAAAAAACGGTGTCAACAGAAGCCAAGCAATAAAAGGAAGGCCGCCAACATGTTGAAGTATTGCATGGCCATGATTTCGTACTTTATGATCAAGAAAAACCCTTGCAGTTGGATGCACAACTTGATGATTCTGGGATGTAATGAAAGACCAACAAATTCCTGCTTAGTTTGTATGAATTATTTGGAGTGTCAAAGGCCAGACTTTTCCATAATCTCTTTAATGTTTAACAGCTGAAAGGCAGAAAAAAATCACAATGAGGAGTGCAAATTTTGCAAAAACAAAAAACATGGTGAGTAAAAGTTAGGCAAAAGCCATTAAACTATGTCTGTCAATGGATATATACAATATGAAAAGAAATGATTGTCCTGTCCTACAAGAATCGTCAAATGTCGAAACAGATTGATGCTTCTTCAGAACTGTAGAGCAGTTGCCTGCCCATCGATCTGTGCCATCCATTGTTTACCCATCATGCTTGTTAGAAAGATGAGATCTTAGTTACCTGAGTACCGAAGCTTGTCATGGCGCGACGGCAGCGATGAACTCCCATCGACGAAACACCTGTAAGCAGCCCAGGTTTGAAGGCAAGAGGTACTCTTGTTTAGGATGAAATCAGAGGGGCATCTCTTTCCTCTGGACGGTTGAGACTTCCTCGTTACCTTGATAATTTTGAGACAAAATGGAACCACAGCTTCCACAATCTCCCACTCAGGTAATCAGTGCTAGTGTTTGGTTCTCACGAGTCACGAGATCTTTGCGAGCAGGAGCAGGCTATGGGTATTGGGGAGGTCTCAGCGTTGGCCCTTTTTTCCAATGGCCGGCAAACTACAGGACATGACAGTTGTCGTTTCTACTACGTTTCTGCCCTGTTTCTTGCATCGAATAATCAGCACTAGAGCCTTGTTTAGATTGCAAAATTTTGCAATCTGGACACTGTAACACGTTTCGTTTGTATTTGACAAATTTTGTCCGATCAGGGATTAACTAGGCTCAAAAGATTTGTCTCGTGATTTACAACCAAACTGTGCAATTAGTTATTTTTTTTTACCTATATTTAATGCTTCATGCATGCGTCCAAAATTTAATGTGATGAAGAGAGAGTGAAAAAACTTAAAATTTGGAGGTGACCTAAATAAGGCCTAGTATGTCAATAGAGAATCACACTACAGCTGAATAAACGCAGCAGGAGTTTGTTGAATAGTCAAGTCCAAATAAACGCAGCAGTTGAATAGTCAAGTCAATAGAGAATCACACTACAGTTAAGTCCAAATAAACGCAGCAGGAGTTTGTTGAATGCTTCAACACGGCTGACAGCGACAGCATACTGACACTCCCGGTCTCCCCCTCCACTAGTGGGGTTGGAAGCGCCAACAGGCAACAGGTCAACAGCTGAAGGGAAGAAGAACCAGAGTCCAGAGGGACCGGCAGAGTAGCCTGTGTGATTGATCCATCTATTCCCATGCAAACCAGCAAATCAGATCGATGGCCCGTGCACATGGAAGAAGAAGAAGAGAAGGGGGACAGGCCAACAGCTGAATCGACAAAATTTCACGAATTGTAAGTTCCATTTTCTGTCTGTCTATCTTGTCACGGTTTCATCCATTCAGTTTATACACATAAAACTTGCCTGGTTGTCACTCCTGCTCGGACATGGTGTCCCCGATGCCGGCAACACCTCGCATCAGGTAGCGGTACCCGCCGCCATCCACGCCCAGCAGCAGCTAGCCGTCGCCGCCGGCCCGCATCAGGGAACCAGTGCCATGTTAACACCGATTCACCGAAGCGGGCGACGGCCCCCAGGCCGAGCGGCCTCCACTGCTCAGCTCACCGGCGGTTGCCGCCACTCCAAGCAGCTGCGCTGCGCGCCGTCCGTGAGCCGGTCGATGCCCTCCGTCCGGCCACATCGCCGGGGCTTCCTTAGACAAAACAGCTGCCGCCGACAACTCTGTTTTCAGGGGAGAAGTAGAGGAGCCGACGTGGAGAATGTTAGGCTTCGTCAATGCTATCCTCCAGTCCCTCCTATATGGCCGTTTTGGGCCCCCGTGTGATGAAATCGTGAGAAGCCCATGTTAATTTCAGCCTGTCTGCACACTGCACTACTTAGCCGGTGGTCTCCTCCGCCAATTTAGCGCGCTAAGGGTAGTCCTATCCTTAGTAATTTATGTGATAATTTCTGTACACGAAGATACTATATATAATAAAAACTATATTTTTCATAGATATTTGTTTTCCAAAATAATTTTTTATCCAATCATATATCTTCTTTCTCCATCACGTACTTATCACATCTCTTTATACCTTAGTTTCCGTGTAGACTTTAAGAGCCGTTTAGTTGATTGAATTGGTTCTGATTCTCCCTACAATCGCGTGGAACAACACTAAACAGGTTACGAGCGGAACGTTTTAGCTGAGAAATGTTTCATGTGTTTTGCCTAGGCGGCGAAGTGTGGTTTCACGCCGATTCCATTCCGTTTCTCTTGCCTCTCGGATGTGGTGTAATTATTTTTTCTAGTTATAATTCTTTTTATTGCAACAAGTTAAAATGGGTTGTATTTAAGTATTTTATGTATGCAATTATTTAATTTTTTTATATGAATCAGAATCCAACCTACTAGCCAAATGGTCTCAGAGGAGTGATTATGCTCCTGAAACATTACTTGTGAGAATCTAGATTTGAAATGTTTCACAAGAATATGAACCCCTACCAAATGCACCTATATTTTTTTCGCGAGCGTGTCCTTATGACATGTATTTCATTAAGTAGAATCAAAGTTTGACTGGTTACAACATCTCCAAGTAATCCATAGATTCCCATGGAAGGATGGAAGCCAACACGATCTAAATAAACCTAACTTAAATTACATTAGATGAAAGTTGTGCAACCAATTGGGCAGGTGCCAACGAGACTAGCAAGCCACCTCGAACATACACTCGAACCCCGCCACGTTGAACTTCATAAGCGCACGAAGTGTGGTCCTTTTTACGGAGTCGAGCAGGCCCTAAAAAGACCATTGGAAGTCTGCCACTACCTGGTTATCCGACGGCTGTGAGGCGGTGGGTTCCCACTTGGACACAAGCACCTTCTACGCTTGAAGGGTGGCGTTAGGGGGCCGAGAGGCACACTTTGCCGCCAAACGCGTGCTATGGCGGATGGTGATCGACGACGGAGAGCGACGGGTTCGACGTCGGGGTGGCGCCTTGAGGATGGAAGTCTTCAGCTTGGCGGAGACGCGCCTAGCAAACTCCCTAGCGAGGGCCGAATGAGAAGTCGGCATAAAGGTAGGTGGCCGATCAACACCATCCACCCTCGGCGCCTCAGCATCCGCAAAGCTGAGCTAAACCATCCGAGGTGGCGAATGGGTGTCCGCCAACAATTCCTGAACCTCTAGAGAGGCCACAGTCAGAGTAGACGGGCGCCTAGGCGCTGAAGCACCCGCTAATCGACCGACGACAACTGAGGCAGCGAGCTCATCGAGCATCAAGTTGACCCAAACGGGACGCACCCATAGTTTCTTGTTTGACAAACCATTTCCTCGTCTCTCTTACTCCCTCGGTCCATAAGCCTCCGTCATGCAAGCCTTGCCCCTAGAGACCGAGGAGCACCGATGGCCCACGACCTTTACAATTAAACCGAGTAAATAGCTGTGATCCGATTAATGCGCATGCGAGCTTGGTTTCCTCAGCTAAATCTCTGTTTAACACAGATGAAATATCTGTTTCCCGCACTATGATCGCGCGCTCACGCACAAACCTCCCGCACCGTGATCGCACGCACCCACGCAAAAACCTCAAGCGGCCGCTCCGCACTCCCTTAATCTTCCCAAAATCTTTCCCGCGCCTGCACCAGTGCATGAAAACGCCATTAGATGTCAGCCAGAAGAAACTTTGGCGGCCAAAGTTCAAAACTCAGCCACCAATGCATCAAAATTCCATTGGTGCCACTCCCCAATTTCGTTTTTAGTTTACCATGGCCTAAGGACGATGAAAACGCCCTGGAAAGTCCAGTGACCTCTCCATCTCACTCCCCCTTTTTTCTCCAACTCTGGTTCATGCTGGATTAGATGCCCGGGTGAGAAATTGATTTGAACGAAGAGCCACCTGAATCTGGTGACTTCTATCCCATAGATTGGGATGACATTGTGTTGACGTCGAAAGTGATCCGAATCAAACACCAATAGGACCTTGGACGCCCGGGCCGCTATGGACCGAAGAACGCAGCGAGGATGTCACTCTTTCGTGGTGAAGAATGGAGAGGTTTATAAGCAAACCACCAAAGGATAACCAACGTGCTTACGTGACGAAGAACCGACTAGTTTTTAGGCAAACTAGCAAATAAACCTTCGAAGCTCTCGCCCGGAAGGGACCCCGTCAGGGCAAGGACGTCGTCGGGTTGCCCTAGGTCGGCCGGCAAGCCTAGGACGCCATCCTTGGTCATCGGATCAAGGGATGAACAGTATAGGGGTTGGAGAAGAGGGTAAAAGGGTTGGGGTAGAGGTAATAGATTGATTTGTTTGTTGATTGGATAGATGGTAACTCAATCGGTCATGATCCTCTCATATATATAGAGGGGGGTGGTCTTATCCCAGTAGGAAACCTCTCCAAGCCTTATTTTCCAAGTTTCCCACGAGTTTGGAACAGTTCGGATCGGAATCCAAAAGGCCAGATCCGAACAGGACTTTCTGTCAGGTATGTCGGAAGTCCAGTCGGAAGTCCCGACTTGGGTCGGAAGTCCCGACTTGGGTCAGAACTCCCGACAGTCGGAACTTCCGACTTTTGTCGGAACTCCCGACGTAGGGATAACCCCAGACACCCGAGCAGATTTCTTTAAGCTTCCCGAAAGTCCCGACACACGTTGGAACTTCTGACAGTCGGAAGTCCCGACTTGGGTCGGAACTCCCGACACCAAGGCATCTTTTCGAGGGCATAACTTCTTCATCCGGACTCCGAATTAGACATTCCATATATGTTTCTTGACTGTCTCGACAAGAGGAACGCAATGGTAAAGTCCGTTTCACATTTTGACAACTTCACAAAATGAACATTTTTGGTTGTCAACATATGCCCCTCTATTTTCAGGTGAATGATGCATAAACCTGAAAACACTTAATCAAATAAATTAAAACCAAACAGCGACGATTCCCATCTCATCGGCTGCTCAGCGGCTAAGGGCGATGTATACATCGACTATTTTTCTAAGGGCGATACATGTATCGGCCATTGTTTAGTGAGCACTTAGGCTTCTTGCCAAACACTTGGAAAGTACCCTTTCAAGTACCTCCCGTTGAATGCTCTCGTGAGACGTTCTCCTTGCAATGTCTCTAGCACATATGAATTTCCAAATATAACTTTGACCACTTTGTAAGGACCTTCCCAATTCGGTGACCACTTGCCAAACTGATTGCTCTTTGATCCAATTCGTAGTATGGTTTTCCACACCAATTCTCCCACTTCGAAGGATTTGCTCCTGACTTTCTTGTTGTATGCTTTGGCAATTCGAGCTTTATCTTTCTCTATTTCTTTGAGAGCTTTTAATCTCACATCAGTCACCTCATCAATATTATCCAACATCAAATTATGATACACAACAGCTGATAAATCATTTTTGTTTAGCAAGCCTGTATGCATCCAAATTCACTTCGACGGGCAACACGACCTCTTTGCCATATACTAACTCAAAAGGAGTAACCTTTGTAGCACCATGCCTTGAAATGCGATGTGCCCATAGAGCCTCAGACAAAACTTCATGCCATCTCCTTGGATTCTCCTCAATTTTCTTTTTGATAAGCTTGATCAAAGTCTTATTACTAGACTCAGCTTGGCCATTGGCTTGAGCATAGTATGGAGTTGAATTGAGCAACTTGATCTTATATAATTCGGCAAATTCCCTCACCTCTTTAGACACAAACGATATCCCTTGATCTGTAGTTAATGTTTGAGGGATGCTGAATCTATGAATAATATGCTCAGTAATGAACTCAATTATTTCCTTGTGTGTCATATTCTTCAAAGGAACTCTCTCAGTCCACTTAGTAAAGTAATCTGTAGCAACTAACACAAATCGGTGTCCCTTCGAAGATGGGGGATATATTTGGCCAATGAAGTCTAACCCCCAACCACGAAAAGGCCATGATTTGATGATAGGATGAAGCACAGTAGCAGGCACAAGCTGAATATTTCCAAACTTCTGGCACTCTTCGCAACCTTTGTAGTAGCGAAAACAATCGGCCATCATAGTAGGCCAATAGAAACCGGCTCTACGCAATAACTACTTTATCTTCGGGGCCGATTGATGCGTACCACAGATGCCTTCATGGACTTCTCCCATAGCCACTCTTGCCTGATCTGATCCCAAGCACTTAAGCAGCAAATCTTTGGTGGTTCTTCGATAGAGCTCATCATTATGCAATACATATTTGAAAGCGCTCCGCCGAACACTTTTATCAATTTTGGCACTTGGACCACGTAGATATCTCAACAAGGGAGTCCTCCAATCTTCTAAATTGGCCCCAATATCACTAAAAGTTATATCGGGCCGATTTGATAGCTTCTCAGGCGAATTCACAGGGCTGGTCACAAGAGAGTCGGCTGAACCAACTAGGCCGGTAGGCTTAGCCGATTTAGAGGTGTCGGCTTAGCCGACTTGGCCACAACAGGAGAGTAGTCGACTGAGCCAACTTGGTCAGTCGGCTTAGCCGACTGGTCTGTACCTACATAGGAAAAATTGAAATCTTCATGCATCGGCTGTTCTTGAATATGGAAATTATGTCCGCTGACATCATAGCCAGATGCTTGCTGAGCTAACATGTTGGCCTTTTGATTTTCATGCCTTGGAATATGCCGAATTTGAAATTCGGCAAAATAATCAATAACATCAAGGCAAGCATCAAGACAAGCTCTTAGTGATCCTTCTAAACATTAAAATTCACTAGCAACTTGTTGTACCACTAGCAAGGAATCACCATAGGCTTCAACATGTTATACCCCATGGATTGCAATATAGCAAAGCCGAATAAGAAAACTTCACATTCGGCTCAAATGTTGGTGCAGATATAATTTTAATCGACTTGATGTCTCTAATAGCACCATTGTGAGAAATAATGATTATGCCAACACCTTGGCCTTATTTGCAAGCCGACTAATCATATTGTCACATCCATGAAGTAAATCAAAATGCATATATCATGCCCCCCGGTCCTTAAGGCCATCAAAGTAAAATCCATGGGGGCTTTCTAATAGCACGATGGTCGCAAGCATTCATCGGCTATATTTTTACACTAAGGGCGATATCAAAATATCAGCCATATGAATTCATCCACAAGAGCATGCAGAACCGAAATAAATATTTCGGCTCCTGATCATCGTTAAGTAAAATAATTTGGCAACCCTCCATAATATAAAGATCCATACCAAGGATCAAAATAAGAAGCTAAGGGATAACCATGCATACCGGGGAATGAATTCCACATAGGCATAGGCAAAGAATATGGATGATGCCATGACCAATAATTTTGATGATTTGGTGCAAACCTCCAACTTGGCAATTGTTTCTTGAATCTCCTTCTCTCCTTTGCTTTTGTTGCACCACTTGCTTGAACATCATCCTTCTGAGCTTGAATACTTGCTTTGGAAACCCATGCCAAGCTTTTTTCTTTTAGCTTCTCTGTACTAAGCTTTTGTAGCTTGTTTTCTTGCCACTTTGGTAAACCGATTGAGTATATCAGTTTTATTTCTGTTTTGGACAGTGGTAAATCTTTCTTAATTTTGGGCACTCCCACCTTCTTTTGTTTAGATGTGGCACCTAGAATATTAATAGATGACTTCCTCACTTCTTTGCCATCAATAGCCGGATTTTTCAGCAATGTAATCGGTTTTTCGATTGTTAAATTTAGATCTGAACTTTTCTTCTTTCGGCCATCATACTTCACGCGGTAAACTTGCTTTACCACTTTCTTCTTTGGTTGAGCTCCAGACCAGTTTTGATCAAACTGGTCTTTACAAGATGATGATCTCTCTAAATGTCTAGGAGCTGCATACTCTATATATTGTGGCCTAAAATATGGTGAAACATGTGCCTCTTGATCAAACCATCCCCAAGATGAATAAGGATGAAAATATACGGGTTGTGATCCATATGACATGGTAATTGGCTGCTCAAAAGGAGAATATATTGTTGCTGCATGAGATCTATCTCCTTGCCAATTCCACTCTTGAGACTTGTGCTTTGGAGACAATTTTGATAATTGAATTTTCTTTAGCCGATTGGTGACATTTGTTTTTGCTATCTTCTCATATTTAGCTAGAAGTTCCTTGAAGCTAAGCTTCGGCCTTCTACTTCTTTGTTTGTCATGACCTTTACCTCCATTAGCTTTACGAGCATCCTCCTTCTCCCCATCTTGACAGGCATGCTCCAAAGGAGGATTCTTAGCCGATTCCCCTTGCTCAACGAGATCAATCGGCTTTTGCTTTGGTTGGAGAGATTTTAGCTGCCCCCCAGTGTCTTCTAGAACTATGATAACTTTGTTGTCCTCTGGAATATCTTCTATTTGCAATTCATCAACAACAACTTTGCCTTCACTTGAGGGCTCCACATCTCTCTCTTGGGCGTTCAAGTTTTGAGCTTTGAGTGAATCGGCTAATAAAAGCCGATTTGAAACCTGTTTGCCATCAAGACCAATTGAATCCAATTGGTCTATGTGTTGAGCTTCAGAAAATCTCAATCGTCCTTTATCAATGGCCGATTGGATGACTCGATGAAACACATTGCAATTAGAAGTATTATGATCAGATGAATTATGCCATTTGCAATATGCAAGCTCTTCTAAGTTTTGAATAGATGGCAAAACATTGTGATCAATGATTCTAATAAAATTATTCGTAAGTAGGATATCAAAGATATGATCATAAAAAGTAAAGTCAAAGGTGTACTTTGATTTCTTGAGACAATTCTTTTGTGGAGTCAGCTTTAAAGCTAGGCAAACGAATGGATCAGATTTATTATCAATCCATTTGGCCACACCTTTGCAATTGCTTATAGGAAGCTTTAGCTTTGACGAACTACCACTATCGGCATTGCCATATGGAACAATGTATTGGCCGATAGGATCTGAATTTATTTTATTATCAACAAATAATTATTATTCTCAATCGGTCCATTACAATAATTAGCAAGGATATCTCTAATAGATGCAGAAATTGAAATAGTATGACCAGATTAGAATTTGAGCAAAATATTTGTGTTCTCTACCTTGTTGATCATGTTGGAAAAGTGCACGTCCTTGATTTGCATGATGTTGCTCTTCATCTCCAGAGAATGATCAACAATAGGTGCTGAATCATCTAAAGATGCATCGGCAGCTGTTGAGACTGAGGAAGTCGGTTTAGCCGACTGGAAGTCGGCTAGGCCAACTTGGGCACTAGCAGGGGCAGTCGGCTTAGATGACTCAGAGCAGGCAGCAATCGGCTCAGCTGACTTTGAAGTCGGCTTAGCCGATTCTGAGTAGGCAGGCAGCCCTCCTTTGTTGCTTGTAGGGGCTTCATCTCCATCACTGATGCGGTAATCACTAGATAAGTGTATAACCCCTTTAACTCCTGAAAAATCAAGTCTAGCTGGTTTCTGGCGTTTTCCATGCTTTTCTGAAAAATCAAGTGTATAACCCCTTTAACCCCTCCTTTGTTTTTTTGGGATGTGATTGATTCGGAAAGAATATTGTATTGTTCATCTTTTGTAGCCAAACCTTTGCTTACATCCGAATCAATTATTTCTTTCATGCCCACTAGCAATCCTCTTTTAGCCAATGACTCAACTGTGATCGGCCTTTTTTCTTTAGTCTTTCCAAAATATTCATAGAATTGCTCCTCTAATTGAGACCATGAACCAATAGTACATTGTGGCAAAAATGTAAACCATGCAAAGGCAATACCGGTGAGAGATAAAGGAAAATTTCGCACTCTCATATAGTCTTCTTTACCGGTAGAACCCAGCTATGAGAGATATATACTAATATGTTCTATAGTGGTTTTATCATCTTCACCACTAAATTCATAAAAATCAGGTACCCACCAACCATTAGGAGTTTTTAAGTAATCATAGCATAATGGGTACGGTCTATGATAAGTGGGCACTTTCCATTTAGAGGAACCATATGGATTCCTAGCAGGGGCTAAATCTTCATCGTTTTGGCTTGATTTGAGAGCAACAAATAAAGCCGAATCATGATTGTTTGCAAGTGCACACATTGCTGAATTTTCATTGATTCGACTACAATTATTAGCAATATGTGGAGCCAAATCACGAGTTTTAGCACTCGAATGCCTTGCTGAAATTTCACTAATTCGGCTATGGTCATGAGTGGAATACAAAGTCGAATTGTGAGCATTGATCTTTGCATGAGGTGCTGAATTTTCGTTGATTTGGCTATGGTTACTAGTAACACGTGAAGCCGAATCATAAGTATTAGCACTTAAACACCTTGCTGAATTTTTATTAATTTGGCTCGAGTTGGGAGTAACATATGGAGCCGAATTATGAATATGAGCAATGGCATATGGTGCTGAATTTTCAGAGCAATTGGCTAAATAATTAGCATTGTTATAGCCAATTCTCTCATTCATCGGCATGTCTTGTGGTGGAACCATATATTGTGAACTTATAGCCGATGAATAACAATTTACGTGTTGTATGTTGCTAGTAGAATCAAAACTCGAAGAATTTATAACATGCATTGGCTCTTGACCATAATATTCATAATTATGATGTGTATGATGAGGAGCATTAACAAAAGTATTAGCCGACGTAACATATCTAGTATCATTACGGCTAGCAACACCAACATGAGAGCTCATAGAACTTGCAAAATAACTATTAGGATCATAAGATGCATTTGCAAGTTGTACCTCAGGGTGATTGTAGTAATATTGTGATGAACATCTTGGTACTTCATGATTTATAACTTGACCGCCTTGCTGAATTTTTCGATAAACAACGCAACTTGTTGTAAAATCGCAAATAAGATCACAAGGGGTCAAAACCAGATGCGATCGACCTTTTGGGCCAGATGCAACGGTAATGGCGAGCTCAAGAAGATAGATCAATGAGGAGTAAGGCTAGGTCAGATAGATCGGCTATAGGAGATAGCTGAACCAATCATCCCCAGCGGAGTCGCCAAAAAGTGTGTTGACGTCGGAAGTGATCCGAATCAAACACCAATAGGGCCTTGGACGCCCGGGCCGCTATGGACCGAAGAACGCAGCGAGGATGTCACTCTTTCGTGGTGAAGAACGGAGAGGTTTATAAGCAAACCACCAAAGGATAACCAACGTCCTTACGTGACGAAGAACCGACTAGTTTTCAGGCAAACTAGCAAAGAAACCGTCAAAGCTCTCGCCTGGGAGGGACCCCATCAGGGCAAGGATGTCGTCGGGTTGCCCTAGGTCGGCCGGCAAGCCTAGGACACCAACCTTGGTTGTCGGATCAAGGGATGAACAGTATAGGGGTTGGAGAAGAGGGTAAAAGGGTTGGGGTAGAGGTAATAGATTGATTTGTTTGTCGATTAGATAGATGGTAACTCAATCGACCATGATCCTCTCATATATATAGAGGGGGGTGGTCTTATCCAGTAGGAAACCTCTCCAAGCCTTATTTTCCAAGTTTCCCACGAGTTTGGAACAGTTCGGATCGGAATCCAAAAGGCCAGATCCGAACAGGATTTTCTGTCAGGTATATCGAAAGTCCAGTTGGAAGTCCCGACTTGGGTCGGAAGTCCCGACTTGGGTCAGAACTCCCAACAGTCGGAACTTCTGACTTTTGTCGGAACTCCCGACGTAGGGATAACCCCAGACACCCGAGCAGATTTCTTTAGGCTTCCCGGAAGTCCCGACACACGTCGGAACTTCTGACAGTCAGAAGTCCCGACTTGGGTCGGAACTCCCGACACCGAGGCATCTTTCCGAGGGCATAACTTCTTCATCCGGACTCCGAATTAGACATTCCATATATGTTTCTTGACTATCTCGACGAGAGGAACGCAATGGTGAAGTCCGTTTCACATTTTGACAACTTCATAAAATGAACATTTTTGGTTGTCAACACATTGTTGAGTACGATGGGCCGGCACACGAACTTGATTATGACATGGTTTGGGATGATGGAAGTCAAGGCACAAATCTACCAAGATCTTTGTTTTGCCTTCTTTTTCTACTATCTGTGAACTTATTCTTTTTTTGTCTGTGTTCATTTACTTCTGTCAAGAACATGTAGAAGATGATGCTGCAGCATTTGGCGAGCAAGGAGATGAAGGTGATGCTGGAACATGAGTGCAATTATCTGAAGCCGTTGGTCTACATGGTGCATCCACAAATGGAGGTGCGGCTTCAGGTATGGTTATGAACAAGTTAATTTTACAGTTCAATCAATTGTCGGACAACCAGCAGTGGAGTTCGCAGGTTCAGTGCAGTCATCTGTTTGCATATTCAGTTAAATCATCTGTTTGCAGGTTCTTATGACAAAAAGAAGAAGTTCTATCCTGATGAACTAAAGATCGCCATTTACCAAAAATTGTTAGCAAGAACAGATCCTCCTATTCTTCACCATGGAGTTTCAAAAGCAGTTTCAGAGAAGTTTGATGTCCCTCTACGAGTTGTGCAGACCATTTGGAAAAATGGTCAAAGTGGTGGAATAAGTGAAATTGTGAATAAGTATTCCAAAGATTGTGGTCGGAAACGAATAGAAGTAGATTTAGAGGCAATAAAAGACATCCCTCTTAGGCAGCGCACAACCTTTTGGGATCTTGCTAATGCCTTAGGTGTTAAGAAGAGCACACTTCATAATCGTTTCAGAGAAGGATATTTTCGTCGTCACACTAATGATCTCAAGTTTAGTTTGACCGATGAAAACAAAAAATACTCGGTAAATAGGGTGCTATACTAAAAATACTCGGCAAAAAAAAACACTCGGCAAAGAGCGTAGTTTGCCGAATGTCAAACAAAAAATACTCGGCAAATAAGGAGTTTACCGACTGTAAAAAAACACTCGGCAAAAAAACAGGTTTGCCGAGTGTCAAAAACAACACTCAGCAAACCCAAAAAATATAGAAAAAAACCGTCCGCCCCTAAAATCCCACCCCTCCCCTCCCCAGCCCCACTCCTCCCGCACCCGTGCCCCAGCCTCCCCTCCCTAGCACCCCACACCCGCCCCTCCCCTCCTCCCGCACCCGCCCCCTCCCTCTCCTTCTTCACCGCCGGCGCCGGCCCCTCCCCTCCCTCCCCTTCTTCTTCCCCACCAGCGGCCGTCCCCTCCCCTCCCTCCCCTTCTTCTTCCGGCAGCCGCGGATCCGGCCCCTCCCCTCCCCCCCTTCTTCTTCCGCCGCGGATCCGGCCCCTCCCCTCCCTCCCCTTCTTCTTCCACCACGGATCCGGCCCCTCCCCTTCCTCCCCTTCTTCTTCCCCGGATCCGGCTCCTCCCCTTCTTCTTCCTCACCGGCGGCCGCGGATCCGGCCGCTCCCCTCCCTCCCTTCTTCTTCCCCGGCGGCGGCCGCGGATCCGGCCCCTCCCCTCCCTCCCCTTCTTCCGGCGGCCGCGTCCCTAGATCCTGCATGAGGGAGAAGTGGAGAGGGGTCGGCGGGCGCAGCGGGGAGAGGAGGCACCACGACTGCTGACGGCGGGGAAGGCGCCGCCAGGTGCGGCTTGCCGCGCGCCCCAGCCCCGTGGACCGCGTGAGGAAGAGAAGGATAGGGGGCGGAGGAAGCAAAGGAGAGCGGGGAGGAAGGGGAGGGGGAGGGCGCTGGCCTAAAGGGGCCCGCCAGTGGCAGCTAGGGTTTCAGGGCTGGGTCGCTCCGCCGCGGGCCTAGCCGAACATGTGAGCTTCTATTTCAGGTACGTCGCACTAGATACTATGAAACAATTGAATTACTAATATAGCTAAATTGATTAAGTTATGGTCCATTGAAGGAAGCTCAAATTCTTTATAGTTGTTTTTAGTGTAAATTAGCAGATAAGATATAGTTGTGTGTTGCGCGGGACATATAGCTTGTACCATCTATTTTAATGTCTTGGAATAGAACTCTTACCGTGGCTAGACACACACAATTTTTCGCTCTCCGCAACAAAAGCTGCAAACTTGTTCATGAACCATGAGATTGTTGCAGGAGTTCTGATTTTTTAACTTGCCATGCCTCTCTCATCTTGTGATTGCCACCCAGGTTTTCCACTATGGAAGATTTGAGGGCACGGAGCAAGGATGTGGGATTGGATTTAAAGAGGAGGAAACCGTTAGCTTGGAGGTCGACGCAGAATGGCGCAGCTTTAATTCAAGGTGATGCTATCTGAATGGTTCTGTTGTGTATATAAGCTTTCCTTTGTGTACTTGAGGCCTTCCCATTTACTTATTAGAAGAGCTTTGAGTCTTTAAGGACACCCATGTATCAAGTTGTATTTACAAATTGCAATCAAATTAACTAGTTAAGCTGCTTGAAGCTAACATTATTTCATAGCTGACATCCTGGCCAGATGATCCATACTTGTATTTCCACAAGGAATGCCTATAGAAGTAAGAAGTGATGTATTCAGCTCATAGATGCTCAGTGTAATAAGCAGTTTCAGCAATTCATCACCCAGTTTCTGGATTATTATATTTCACTTGATTGATCGAAGTTTTATTTAACTGATGGATGATTTCTGTTACATTTCAAATTGTATGGTATTGGAATGCATATCTGACATGATTGCATTTGTATGCAGATGCCAAGCGTCTCATCGGCAGGAGGTTCTCTGATGCCTCTGTCCAGAGCGATATCAAGCTGTGGCCCTTCAAGGTCATTTCTGGGCCTGGTGAGAAGCCAGTGATTGTTGTCCAGCACAAGGGTGAGGAGAAGCAGTTTGCAGCTGAAGAGATCTCCTCTATGGTTCTGATCAAGATGCGTGAGATCGCTGAAGCTTACCTTGGCAGCACGATCAAGAATGCTGTTGTGACAGTCCCTGCCTACTTCAACGACTCACAGAGGCAGGCCACAAAGGATGTTGGGGTGATTGCTGGCCTCAATGTGCTGCGTATCATCAACGAGCCAACTGCTGCTGCTATTGCCAAAGGACTGAAATATGCTAAAAAAAATTATTATTTTTTCTTTGGAAAATAGGTTTGCCGTGTGTAATTTCTAAAAACACTCGGCAAACAGTAATTGTATGCTAAAAAAATATTTTTTTCTTTCGAAAATAGGTTTGCCGAGTGTAATTCCCAAAAACACTCGGCAAACAGTAATCCTTTGCCGAGTGTATTTTGGAAAAAACTCGGCAAACCACTTTTTTTTGCTGAGTGTCAAATTTGACACTCGGCAAACCATTTGCCGAGTGCGCGATAAAAAACACTCGGCAAATAGTTGTTTGCCGACACTGTAGATGTCGTGTGCTGTTTGCCGAGTGTTACACTCGGCAAAGCCTTTGCCGAGTATTTTTTAGTCTTTGCCGAGTGCCCGTGGCACATGGCAAAATCACTGTTTCCGCTAGTGATTACCAAAATGCCCTCTATAATACAAATTATATTTAATAAATAATCTTTCTCAGTTATTAATTACTTAGAAAATATAAAAGATGAAAGTACCTGAAGGTACCAATGGTACTTTCCCAACCATTATAAAAGATCTCGTGACTACAATCTAAATGTGAGGAGCTAGGCTATATTAAACATATTTTGGACGCGGGGTGTTACGGTTTGGATCCTATAATCTAAAGTTTATAGTTGACTAAGTTAAGGACTAAACTTTATACCACTTTAACTAACTTGTGTGGTATAATGAACTAATGATATTTTTGTGAGGATAGCTAAACTTTATATAGCACTTTAGACCACTTGCTAGGAAACGCAGGAGCTAAAATGGTCGAAAGTTTAAACTTTAGGTCTTGGATCCAAGGAAGTCCTAATTATTAGCCGGCAATAAAATTAGCTAACAAAAAATAGCCGGTGTGGTCTACGCCCAGCGCCCGCACCCGAGGCGGTTAGTGGTGGCTACCAGGGCCAGCCAGGGCCCAAACGACGGATGTGGGGTGACCCTTGCTGGGGACGATCCCAATCTGTGGTCGCATGCCCCGTCTTCGGGACGGTGGTGGCTGACCTACAAGGAGGCAGCGGGTAGCGGTGAGGCATTGGTGGCGATGTCCCTTTGGCGGCGGCGGGTGTGGCATTGGACGGTGGCGGTCTAACCTTCGATGGCCAGTCCTTGGCAGGGAGAAGGCAGATCTAGCGGAGGTGGTTCCGTTGGCAGCTATGTGCTAGGGGTGGCAGCAGCCTGGGAGTTCGACCTCCTCGGCGGCGGCGGTAAGCCTAGGGGCAGCAGCGGCCTAGGCGCCGGTGAAGATCTCGGTGAGGAGGAGTGGGCCTAGGGGTGGCGGAGGCCTGGGAGTCCGGACGGAAGAGGATATCCTCAGCGACAGCGACAGAGGACTCCAGCAGAGGTGATGACCATGATCCCAATAACGATGGTTGCCCTATGGGTGGCAGAGGACTTGGAGTCCGGCGAAGTGGAAGCGGATCCTGTCGGCTCACATCTGATCGGCTAGTTTTGACTGGACAATGGTGGATGAAGGTGGGCTAATCGGCGACAGGTGGCGTCACCTCACTTGAAGCGGATGAAGATGGCACCAGCGGAGGTTCGCAGCAATGGCGCACTAGGGGCGACGGCGACTTGACAATTTCCACTCACCGAATCTAGCCATTTCAGGAGAGGATGTCAGAAAGTAGTGATGTGCTAAGGTCGTAGTTTTTTTTTTCTTTTTTTGTCGTGTGTTCTCCTCTTTGTTGAGGTGTGAGTCTAAGTGCTCTTGTATCCTTTTCGCTATGTATATCCTTCATAGATATAGTGGCCGGATTAATAAATCTAATATCTAAAAAACTAAAAAAAATAACCATCAAACTATTAGCCCATACATATTTGGATTCTAGGCTAAAAGGTACACATATATATCTCTAATAATGAACTATTAGCCTTTATTAGCTTACTAGTTGTACTTGGCTAATGAACTAACAAGTAAGAGCAATTCACCGTTGAATTATATTTGTGCCATTGTGGGGAACTCGGGATCAAGTAAGTTGGAGGTTGTGGATTCAAGGCTTGGAAACTGCGTAAATGTGTATTTCGCGTGAAAAAACCATGGCCTGTGGGCAGCCCAAGTGTACAGCCTCTAGGCCTAGAAAATTCTTTTTTTGTGCTGGCTTGACTGCATAGCTGGCATGGAGATGCGGTTGAGTGTCCATGACATTTCAACACTATATGTCTACCTGCTTAAAAGCCAGTAAGGATGAGAATCTAGTATTTTGATATATGTAAAAAACTATAACTATGCTCCTACATGTTAGCCTCATACTAGCATGTAACATGGTTTCATAAGGCCGCATTATTGTCATGTTGTCACAAACTTTGTAGCTTTCTGAAATTTATTCACAGATTAACTAGATGCGAAATATATTATGTTGAAAATACTTATCAAAGGAGCAAAAAATTAGAAGGGAACGTCTTAGTGAAAAAGAAAACCGTATTGAATATCCTAGATATTCCATGATCCCACTGTTCCTATTTAAAGCTTCTGTTGTTTTTCATGATCTCCTATCGTAATATTACATCAGCTAGCTTGGACCATTGAAGTTAAAAGGAGAAGGAAGTAGGAGGTAAAATGATTCATACATTTTTGCTGTCAGTGTCTTGTTTACGCCCAGTCACAATCTCTGTAATTATAGCGCCCAAACTAAAAATGTCGGCTTTGAAAGACACCTCACCTCTGTTGGCATATTCAGGTGCAGAATATCCTCTGCATCGAATTGTGAGTTCAATGCATTACATTAAACAAAGAGGTTATAGTAAATGAAAAAAAGACGTGCTCTAAATACATTGCAGGCAAAAACAATGTCTAGCCATACTTACAGCGATATAAGACGTTGTTTAGTAACATATCTTGAAACTCCATCAAGGTTTCGTGATATACCAAAATCCGTAATATTTGGCTCTTATATTAGCAGGTTTAAGATCCATATGAACAATATTTTCCTTGTGAAGATAGTGCAAACCCTCACAGATTTCCTTAATTATCTGGTAACGGGTATGCCATTCAAGTCCCCTCAATTCATCTGTAGAAAGAAAGAAGAGCATGGAATCTTCAATCAGTATTTATGTGCGCTACACTGGATGCGCCATTTTCACTTACCATTCTGGGCCTTGTGATTAATGGATCATTGACACTTAAAGCCCTGTTTAGATCAGTTTCAGATTCTTAAAACCAGTTTTTGTCTCTATTTTCTAAAATCTAGATTCTGAGAAAAACTAATAGGGTGCTTGGATCCCTCAGCTTTTAAGATTCTCACTTCATTTATTGCTCTATGGGTCATAAGAAATTAGCAAAAGCTGAGTATCAACAGCTTCCCGATTTTAAGAATCTAGCAAAAACTGACAGCAAAAACTTGCATATTTGGATGCCACCTACTAGATTCTTAAAAACTGGCAAAAACTGGAGGGATCCAAACGGGGCCGAAAACATGGAAACATAAATGGAAAGAGGATAATGAAGTAGAGTATATATGCCAAACTGTCGTACCAGTTAAATGGCTGTCGAGGCCACCATTACTCATATAGTCAAAACAGAGAAATCTCTCTCTTATCTCACAATAAATAGGTTTTTGACGACTTCCTAACCCTTCCATTTTGATGAATTTATGGTCTGTGTTAGCACAGTATCCAAGAAACCGTACGATATTCTTGTGTCTAACACCCATCAGAGAAGTAGCCTCACGATAAAATGGCTCATCTTCGATTGTCTGGCTATTCAAAAGCTTCTTTACAGCAACGCACCCAGTTTGAAGAACTCCCTGTTTAGATTGAATTGTCAGTACAACCATGGTATTTAAGAAAAAAATATTAATTTCCATTTTTCTAGCTAGAGAAAGAAATATAGGATTGCAGATTCCTAGACTTAATTTTACCTTGTACACGATTCCAAATCCTCCTTGACCAATTTTCCTCTCATCCGAAAAATTCTTCGTGATGTCCTGTAGAACTGCTAATTGTACATTTATCGGTTCCGCAGTCACGTCATGTAATAAATCATCCAGGCTATTCACCCAGTCGTGGCTATCCTATTTGTACAATGCATTTTCAAAATCAGATCATTGTTAACATTAGCTGTCTTCTCTTCAAGGCTGATCCTGCCACCAAGTAACAGAGGATGCACATAATTTTGATGTATTTGCAGGTTTTTGTTTCCCATCTTATATTTTTACTTCAAGAACTTTGGCATAACAATTGATTATTTTATTTGTAATCATAAAATAGGAGCAAGATATGGGTTCCTCATATATTGTTTCAAAGCATATACAGATTGTTATAAATAGATCCTTGTTATCGTATCTTTTCATTTTGTGTAACACCCTACGTCAAAAAAATTGCTTATTTGGCCTAGCAGCTCCGCATATGGAACGAGCCTGCATAAGCATAACACCTCGCTTACACTTTTGTCGTCGCTTCACGTAAAAGGTTAACCGAGAGGTGCTATGTTTGTAACGACAAAGATTATAAGCTAGGCCCTCCCCACCAACTACATCTCCTCATGTGTCACATGGACCAACTTCACAACTACTACAAGCTTCCAACAGGCTAGGGTAACACCTCATGTCCAAAAACTACTTATATGGTCCACCTCCGCATGTGGAGCTGGCATGCATATGCGTAGCACCTAGTTTACACTTTCGTCCTCATTTAATGTAAAAGGGTTAACCCGGAAGTGCTACATTTGGAACAATAAGAATTATAAGCTGACCTTCACTCTCCTAAACATCTAAGGTGGTAGTAAACCCACCAACTACGACTCTTCATGTATCACATGGATCAACTTCACAACTACTATAAGCTTTCAATGGACTGGGATGTTACATTTCGTATCATTGGGGTCGGCGCGATGACTTTCTGAGAATTTCTTATATCCTCGATTTCCTGGCCACCTAGGACCCCCAACAAAATTAATACTTGACTACGGTAGTTGGCACCCTAAAGCACAAGTCAGAAGAATTTTTTTTATTTTTTTAAAGGACGACAAAAGCTTTGCCGCTATTTTTATTAGACGATGCAAAAGGAAAAACCTGTACAAGTAAATTTACAACTAAAACGCCGGCTTCACCCATCCAGGGGAGCAACAACTAAACTACCAGAAATAACTCAACTAAAACTTTTGGGAGGCTAACTGCGAGCACAAAAACAAACTGAAACAGCAAACTGCCTAAGAGGAAAAAACACCACTAATCAAGGCGGGGGGCTTCATTTCGAGGAGGGAAAGCCAACTGGTATTGCATGATCTCATCCTTGCAAAGCGAAGCCTTGAGTTGGATTGAGACTTTGTTGTTGAAAAAGCTTCTATTTCTTTCCTTCCGTATGTTCCACCGTAAATAAATATCCACGTCTCTTCTCTGTTGCCTTTCGATTTTTCGCCTGAATCTCCACCAATAGGCGTACAGTGATCCTGAATCACTAACTGAATCCAGGACCGACAGGTTGAGCCATCCACGCAGGATACCCCAAGTCTCCTTGGTGAAGCTGCAGTCCTTGCACAGGTGTAGTGGAGTTTCTCAATCGTTTCCGCAGAGCTTGCAACCAAGGTCGTTATCATCAGTCCATCCGCGTTTTAACAAATTGTTTGCGGTGAGGATCTTCTTATGCATTAGGGTCCACGCAAAAAATCTACACTTGTGCTCCGCTTTGGCCTTCCAAATAGGGGTTAATTTGATCTTGGAAAAAATTCCAACAAACTGAATCTGATAGGCGCTGCGTGTGGTGTACTCTCCATCTGCTGTCCATCTCCACGTGATGTTTCTATTGTATCATTGAGAGTAGTACCACGAACCGACTCCCAAAGTCTAACGTACTGTCTTATTTCCTCTTGAGATGTCGGTGGATTGATGTGGTCAATCCATCTTTTCCCTGTTATTGCCTGCCTTACTGTAATCTTTTTTCTTTTCGACTTTTCATATAACAACGGTGCTATGACCTTTGGTGAGGTACCGTTAAGCCAGCACGATGACCAGAAGGGCAGTCAGAAGAAAATTGAAGCCTTCAAATAGCAATCCCACTATGTAATCATCAGAACGAGGACTCAACAGCCCAGTAGTTCAGAAGAACAAACATCTCACCTCCCTGTAGATCGATTTCTCTTCCCCGTATACATGTCTACAACGGCACGACGCCGGACACTCTTTCACCTTTCTCATTCTGATCCTTCTTGGACCATGGCAGCGTCTGTCCACCGCGGCATTGCACACGTCTCACGCCTCATGGCCTGGGCTGCCTGGTGCATCCTAGGAGCGTGAGTCATTGAGTCTGGAAGCCTACAATGTACTGTACGATAGATCATAGATCCCCAGTTGTACAATTGTTTAATTAATTTCTCCAGCTTTCATAAACTTGGAGTCATGTACAGGCTCCTCCTGTGTAGTCTTAGTCTCATTTTTTTTAGTTGTATGATATAATCGGAATTCAGAAGCAAAGAAGTCAGTAGCTGCGTTTATAGAAAGAACATTCTTCTACTCCTCATTGGCTTATTCCAACAAGATGCCAGGTAACGAAATTAGTGATTTCTAATCACGTAACTGTGGTTGCTTGCACATTATTTAGTATTTGTGTTAGTGTTTTATTGTGTTGACTAATTTGATAGGTAATCAAAGAACAGTGGAACAATTGTTGAGAAGGAAATGGTAATGAGAATCCTGATGGAGGCACTTCAAGAAGAGATGATAATGAGAATCTTGATGGAGGCACCTCAAGAAGAGATGGAAGTGTAGCAAACACCAATCATAGTTCTCTTCATTATTTGTGACTCTCACAGTGGGAGGTAAATTTTGATGAGCTTCCATATGATTGAGTAGAGATAGGAGAACAATAGATTACATAGGCCAAAATCTACTAGATGAGATAAGAAAGAAGTATTTGATTCGAGATCCTCTTTGTCGACAGAATATCGTCGGCAGTCCTCCGAGGGGTATCCCACGAAGGTAGATTGATCGGCAGAGGAGCGTGTAATCAAGAACAAGAAGGCAACAGAGACACACGAGCTATACAGGTTCAGGCCGTCAGTATGACGTAATACCTTACTCCTGTGGTCTGTTGGTTTGTATTAGATATCGTATGATTTGCCGTGATTTCGTAGGGGTCCCTGCCCGCCTTATATAGTCCGGGGGGTATGGTTACAAGTCGATTAGATCTGAGAGATAACCGGAAAGTAATAATAGATTACAAGAATCATGGGATCGTACGTATCTAACAGATCTCGTAACATCTTCAGGATATCCTCCCCATGTCTTGCGGGAGGCGCCGAGCAGAATCGTGCCCCGCAAGGCTTCTTCTCGTGGGCTGGGCCGCCCCTGGAGACGTAGCCCATGTGGTCTACCGTGGGTATCCGGGGTCGTATCCCCCACAGCTAGTCCCTGGGCGCCATGTACCCGTTGTGCAACGCCGTCTTGAGCCTTTCCGAGCAGGTGCGAACCAAAACCGAGCTATCCAAATCATGGTCCGACCACCATAACGAACCGCCGAGCAGTTGTGAGCAGCTGCCGAGCAACGTGCAACATCGCCGAGCAGAGTGTTCCGAGCACGGCTTGACATAAAGGGTGTAAGGAGCTCAAGTCCAGAATTGAAAATTTCTGCGCAGTAAAACTAAGTGTGCCCACTTAGAGTCCGACCTCGAGGGAAAAGATAACCTTCTTTAGCTTTTAGAGGCACGGAGTCTTTCAGAAAAAACAAACACATTCACCGCAAGGTGAAGTGTGCCCACTTAGTCCCCGAGCCTGACAGTAGGTGATGTAGTCACGTGGTGCCAGGGTCAGAAAGTAGTAAACCAGCCGAGCAGGTAGCCAGTCCCCGAGCGTAGCCTCGAGATGAGAACAAACACATTCACCGTAAGGTGAAGTGTGTCCACTTAGTCCCCGAGCCTGACAGCAGGTGACGTAGTCACGTGGTGCCAGGGTCAGAAAGTAATAAACCAGCCGAGCACGTAGCCAGTCCTCATGTTTTAGGCGAAAATATCGGATAAATCAAACCATGGAGAAAAAATCGGAGTAATGGCTGTACAGTAACGGTTACTGAGCCTCATTAAATTATGGAGAAATCGATGATTATTTGGCGGCGATAAATGAGTGACGTGGGCGGCGGGTGCATGAAAGCCCAAGTTGCGGCCCATTAAACCACGTTGGAGAAGTCGAAGTAGCGCTAATCGCGGGAACGGTTTCCCAAAAACCCTCAGATGCAAAGAAGGGTGGGAAAGTGCTTTATAACAGCGCCGCCGCATACCTCGCCGCCTACCTCTATCAATCTGCCCTGTTTCCTTCCTTCGCAATCCCTGCGCTCCACATTCCGTACCAACACGAGCACTCGCCTCCAATCTAGAACCAAACCGGAGAGAATGGCGCCGAAAAAGGGAGCCGCAAAGCCGAGGAAAGCGGCCACCAGAGCCAGCCGCGACGAGGAGTGGGTGCCGTCGAAGACGGGGGCGGCGGATCTCAACAAAATGGTGGCGGCGGGCGTTCTCCCAGACCACCTCACTGCCGGATGGTGGCCGGCTAGTGGTGAGCCCTTTCCAACACCTCATATTGATGAGGCTGTAGTATTTGAAGATTATTTCTGGCGAGGATTAGGGTTTCCTGTCCACCCCTTTCTGAGGGATCTTATGGAGTTTTGGGCGATTAGTCTCTGTAATCTGCACCCCAACACCATACTGCTCGTGTTGATCTTTATCCATTTCTGCGAGGCGTTTCTTGGTGTTCTTCCACACTTCAACCTCTTCAGGCACCTGTTCTGTCTGAAGAAGAAAGGGGGCAGCGGTTCTAAAATGGTCGGCGGCGTGTACCTGTAGCTCAGGGATGGGATGGCCAGTGAATACATCAACGTACCGCTAAACACCTCCCTGAAAGGTTGGAACGCCACAAAGTCACCTAATAATTCGATGCGACGTCCACCACATCCCGGAGAACCATAGTAGTTGGTCGGAGAGACCCAACAGTGCTGACATGGAGCAAGTAATGAAGCTTCTTGACTTGATTAAGGGCGTGGAGCTTAGGGGTGAACTGGTTGCAGCTAGCTTCATAGTGCGCCGCATCCAGCCCTGCAAAAAGAGGGCCCACCCGGCGTTCGACTACAAAGGTGACAACGATGGTACCCGGGAAAGCACAGACCGGCTGTCGAAGAAAGAAGTAATAGACCGGGCCATGGACCTATTCACTTCCAACGTCTCATTCAGTTGGCCACAAGGAACGAAGGCCTTCAACTGCACCAATCCGCCTCCTCAGGTAACCACTTCATTTCGAATTGATCAGGCATCGATTGCCGAGCAAAGGACTGACTTACTTATGTAAAGATCCATTCGCAGGATAAAGCAATATACTTTTCAAGCGTGCCGAGAGCCGATTGGCCGAAAGGAGTAGACATCCGGCGGCCGCTACAGCCCGAAGAGGAGGAGCCGAGCACCTCGTCGGATAGTCCATCCCAGGTATCGGAGAAGATCCATGGGAAAAGACCAGCGGTAGATGAGCCGGTCCAAAAAAGGAGAAAAACCGCGGGCTCCACTGCACACAAATCGGGCGGCATCTCGCTTGGTGATGACCGAAGTGCTCGACCGCGAAGGACCATAGTGCTGGAGTGGTCTGACGATGATGAAAACCAAACAGCGCATCCGCCGAGCACGAAGGAGCCATCAAAGGGTGCTGAAGTCCCCGAGCAGGAAGCAAGGGAGAGTCATGCGCAGGCAACGACGGAAATCCCGACGGCGCAGACGACTGGAGTCCCCGAGCAACAAGGGGGAATAACCACAGAGCAGCACATAGAGGAGGCTCCGGGGCACCAAGCAGAGCAGCAGCCTGCTGTAGAAGAGTAGGAACCCTCCCATTAGGCAGACCAAGCAACAGTGCCTAGGGGATCAGGCAGGCATCGCCGGTTCAAAAAATTGAATCGGAAGACCAAACTGTAAGTATATTTGTCTTGGAGTAATAATATCGTTCCTTGATTTCTTTTGGGTACTGACAGGCCGATATTACGCAGGGCAACATCGAGGCCCGAATCCTCAGTAGGGACAATGCCGGCTACTCCCATCTGGGAGTCCTCGAGTGCTCGACAAATAGAGGACGGGTCAGCCCCCGCTGCCAGCGGTCCTGACGGCGGTGAATCATTGGCACACACAATAGGCGCGTCGGCGACAGCGACCGAGGCTGCGACTAAAAACGTTGGTACTTTAGAAGCAGAAGCTGAAGCTGTTGTTGATGTGTCGGAGGCTAAGGAGGCAACTCCGACGACGGTCGAGGAGCAACTTGCACTGCCCGCAGCGACATCAGGAGTGGTCGGAGCGACTGTCCAACCACAGAGTCCCCCAATGGTGCCTCGAGCGACGGTGGAGGAGGACGAGGTTGTGGAGATCGAGCGTACCGAGCCTAAAGTCCAGTCCGTCTGGATTCTCCAAAAACGTGGGGAAGAGGTAGTAGTTGTCGAGGAAGAAAACACCACCAGGGAGATAAAGAGGTTGAAATCTGCTGTTGCTGGAGTTATGACTCAAATCAAGGTGAGTATCGCGCCTGAAATACTGATACATGTTGTTGGGGACCAAAGTTTATCACTAGCATTGTTCATCCACAGGGGATAGCTCGAACAGCCGAGCAACGGCACCAACTGATGAAGAGGATGGAGCCCCTCGTCGAGGAGAACAAGAAACTCCGGGAGGCGTTAAATCTTTTAGAAAAGAGTATTAAGAGGGCCCAGCGCGAGCGGGACCTTGCGGAGTCTAACTCGTGGGACCTAGAACATCAGAAGGGGGTTCTGTCCGAGCAACTAACGGCTGCATCCGAGCAGCTGAAGAAGAAATCCGAGCAACTGGCGATTGTAACCGAGGAGCTAAAAAATATGTCCGAGCAATTGGGCAAGAAAACTGGAGAGCTCAAAAGTAAATTCGAGCAGCTCGATCAGAAGTGCGAGCAGTTCGAGAATGTATCCAAGCAGAAATCCAGTATGCTTTATCAGCAAATGTACTTTGCAATAGTTGGCCATCCATTTTTTCGATAACTGTTTTGCTTGCAGAACAAGATGCAGAACTCAGCCAGCTATGCCATACCGTCGAGCAAATCCGACAAGATAAAGCGAAAGAGTCAGAGCGAGCAAATAAACTGGCCGTAGAACTAAAAGGTAGATACCCCCTGATCGGAAATAATGTTGTAGTACTTTTCTAGCATGACGAACCATTGTAATGTTTGTAGATTACCGCCATAAAGCCAAGGCATAGTTCGATGTGCTGGTGCAGGAAGCCAAGGTCCAAAAATACAACTTCAACACTGTAACCGCCGCAATAAAACCAGTACTCGACTGCGTCGATATTGAACCGGCACCTCATCCTGACGGCAGGCAGCAAGGGTCAGACACCATCATCCAGAGATGCAAGGCAGCGTGGGAGAATTTTAAAAACTTTAACCACGACGCCGTTATGACCACCGCTACTCATGCCCTTGCGGTGGTTCGGTCCCACTACCCGACTATCGATATCCAGTCAATAGGGGGTGGGTTCGCCGATGGGCTGAGCGATGTGGAAACCCAGTAGCTGGAGGATGATGTTGAAGATGCAGCAAAAATGCTTGGCGATATAGACCTGTTTGGCGAAACAGAAGGTGTTGGCAAAGCTTAACAAACTGCTCGGATATTATCGCCTGTACCACTTGCTTTATTTGGCGATGAAGAATCATTGTATTAACAACCTGATGCAATTATGCATAATATAAGCAGTGTCCGAGCAGTTAGTTTTCACTAAACTCTATGTCTTAGCTAGCCCGTAATCCGTAACGCAGAGCGTGGAGCCCATACACGTGTTGGAAAAAAACAAGCGTTACCAAGGAGCCGTAGCCTACCGCCCAATACGTAGAGCACGGAGCCCATAGCATGTGTAGGGGGATATTAGAGCCTTGGTGTTCTCCATAAAGATCAGAGCAAAACACATGCTGCCCAGCGTCCAATTTGAGTAACTTGGCGAGAAAAAGTAGTTAAAGTGGCGTCCGAGCAGTTAGTTCATGCCTAAAATCTAGGCCTTGACTAGCCCATAATCCATAACGTCGAGCGCAGAAACCCTAACACGTGTAGGATGAACAGGCATGACCAAGGAACCACAGCCGACCAACCATAACGCAGAGCATGGAGCCCTAGGCACGTGTAGGAATGGATCGGAGACTGGGTCTTTTCCATAGAAAACATAAAAAAAACGTGTGCTGCTCGACGATCGGCGAGCTATGTTAGGAAATTTGGAGCGCAAAATCGCGTCATTTTTAGGAGAAAAATTTATGTGATCCAGAGAAAACATAATCGGCGATTTTTGGAGAAACCGTGTTCGGCGATTTTTGGAGAAATCATGTTTGGCGATTTGGAGAAATCGTGTTCGGCGATTTTTGGAGAAATCGTGTTCGGCAATTTTTGGAGAAATCATGTTCGGCGATTTGGCGAAATCGTGTTCGGCGATTTGGAGAAAATGTGTTCGGCGATTTTTGGAGAAATCGTGTTCGGCGATTTGGTGAAATCGTGTTCGGCGATTTGGAGAAATTGTGTTGGGCGATTTTTGGAGAAATCGTGTTCGGTGATTTTTGGAGAAATCGTGTTCGGCGATTTGGCGAAATCGTGTTCGGCGATTTGGAGTTATCGTGTTCGGCAATTTGGAGTTATTGTGCTCGGCAATTTCGGCGTGCTTGGCGAGCGCATTGGAGATTGTCATGGAGTGGCGTATAGCCCGTGAACCGTAAGTGAAAATTATAATGGAGGAAAAAAATGGAGGCAAATTATGGAGACCAGAACTTTATTAATCAGAAAGTAAAAAGTACATATCTGTGTTGTTTCAGGGATAGAAACGTATAAGGTGCTCGATGTGCCAGAAGTTAGGAACATCGATTCCATCTAAGTCACATAAGCGGTAAGACCCTGGTCGAGTAACACCTTTGACGACGTAAGGGCCCTCCTAGGGGGAAGATAGCTTGTGAAGCCCTTCGGTTTTTTGCTTCCTACGTAAGACGAGGTCGCCGATCGCAAATGAACGACCTTTGACATTGCAGTTGTAATACCTCTACAAACCTTCGAGATACTTGGCTGTGCGAACGCAACTGATCAGACGTTCTTCCTCAGCCCGATCAACGTCTTCTGTCCAAACAGCTGTGGCTTGCTCTTCATCATAACTTTCTACTCTAGGTGCTCGGAAGGCAATATCCGTTGGAAGTATGGCCTCTGAGCCGTAGACCAAAAAATATGGAGATACGCCGGTACTGCGACTAGCTTGAGTGCGCAGTCCCTAGACCACAGCTAGTAGTTCTTTGAGTCATCTGCCCGGATGCTTTTCTTCTTTCTGATAGAGTCTTTTTAAGGGCGTCAAGGATCATACCATTAGCCCGCTCGACCTGGCCATTAGCTTGAGGATGAGCAACGGAAATGTATTTAACAAAGATGCACTGGTCTTCGCAGAAGTCCCAAAAATGATGGCCGGTAAAAGTGGTCCCGAGGTCAGTGATGATGTTGTTCGGGAGACCGAATCTGTGTATGATGTCTTCAAAGAGCTCGACTGCTTTCTTTGCAATAGCTGAGACGAGTGGTTTGTACTCAATCCACTTGGAGAACTTATCAGTGGCAACGTACATGTACCGGAAACCCCCTAGCACTGGCTTGAAAGGCCTGATCATATCCATTCCCCAGCATGCAAATGGCCAGGAAGTTGGAATGGTCTACAGTTCTTGTGCCGGTACATGTATTTGCTTGGCAAAAAACTAGCAACCCTCACATCATCGAACGAGATCTTCTACATCGGAGATGGCCGTGGGCCAGTAAAAACCTACTCAGAAAGTTTTACCGACCAACGTTCTCGAAGCCGCGTGATTGCCACAGGAACCAGAGTGAATTTCAGAAAGTAGCTTCACACCATCGTCTTGGATGATGCACTTCTACAGTATCCCTTCCTTGGCACTTTTCCTCATCAGGTTACCGTCTACCAGCATGTAATGCTTACTTCGGCGAATTAGACGTTCGGTTTCGATCTTGTCGGCGGGTACTTCGTCGCTGGTGAGGTATTTGATGAACTGCCCCCTCCAATCGGCGACCGGCGAAGGTACCGCAAGTACCAACTGCTCGGTAGGGGGTACTTCTTCAACTTCCTTCTCTTCTTTAATGGATGGTGCCAGGAGGTCTTGAACGAAAACTCCCAGCGGAACCGCGGCATGAGAAAATCCTATCTTTGAGAGCTGGTCGGCTGTTTGGTTTTGATCTCGTACCACGTGGTGGTACTCGATACCGTAGAATTTCCCTTTGAGCTTCCTGATTTTGGCACAGTATGCGTCCATTTTTCTCACAGGAATAGGACCAATCTTTATTGAGCTGGTTGATAACTAGCACGGAATCCCCATACACCATGAGGCATTTGACGCCGAGCTCGACAGCTATATGGAGACCATGGAGACATGCTTCGTATTCCATGGCGTTGTTGGAGGCCAGAAAATGTATGCGAAGAACATATCGGAGTTTATCCTTGGTCGGCATGATGAACAGAATGCCCGCACCAGCACCATTGATGTTAAGGGCGCCATCGAAGTACATCAACCAGTGCTCGAGGCAAGTGGCGACAATGGGTTCTTGGATCTCGGTCCACTCAGCGACGAAATCAGCAAGCGCCTATGACTTAACGGTGGGTCTGCTTCTGAAGTCAATGGAGTGCCGAGCTCAACTGCCCACCTGATGATACGACCATTGGCCTCTTTGTTGCAAAGAATGTCCCCTAGAGGGAACTCGGTGACCACGGCGATCTTGTAGTATTCGAAGTAATGTCGAAGCTTGCATGAGGTAATCAAAATTACATATAACAGCTTTTGTATCTGAGGATAACGAGTTTTGGGCTCATTAAGTACCTCGCTTATAAAATAGACCGGATGTTGCACCTTGTAGGCGTGTCCAGCTTCCTCACATTCAACGATAATAGCCGTACTGATGACGTGAGAAGTGGTGGCGATGTAGATCAGCAGAGTTTCATCTGGTCGTGGCGCTGTCATGATTGGAGGTTTTGTTAAAAACAACTTGAGCTGCTCTGGGATCTCCATGTCATCAACAGACGCCATCTTGGCTTCGGCGACCATGCTAGCCATCTGGATGGAGAGGTCGGTGGCTTCGGCGAGGGCGAGACTCTCTGTCTCACAAGCGTAGGCGATGGAGAGGTTGGCCCGCAGAGACAAGACTCCCACGGGCGAAGGCATCTTCAACACCAAATACACATAGTGCGGAATGGCCATGAACTTGGCCAGAGCTGGACGCCGCCGTATGGCATGGTAGGCGGTGTCGAAGTCGACGACGTAGAAGTTGATATGCTCCACTCGGTAGTTGGTTGCCATGCCAAATTGTACTGGTAGGGTAATCTCCCCAAGCGATCTGGATGCCCTGCTAGGTACCATGCCCCAGAAGGAGGAGTCTGAGGGCGTGAGATCTGTTGTCCTGAGGCCGAGCTCCCTTAGGGCCCCGGCGAAGAGTAGATTCAAAGCGCTCCCACCGTCGACAAGGATCTTTCTGAAGAGCACCTTCTGGATAGTCACGTCAAGGACGAGGGGAAAATGCCCTATGTAGGGTATGTCCACCCACTGGTCGGCCCTGCTGAAAGTGATGGGGATTTCGGACCACGGGCGATAGCTGGGGTTGGCGGTAGTTTCCTCTGAAGCGACGACGAGCACTCATCGGGCGGCGAGCTTCCGTTCCCTTCTGCTCTCGTTGGAGGTGAGGCCCCCAAAGATGGTGGCGACCACCTTGTCATGGTCCTAGAAGGCATTGTTATTACCCCCAGGTGGTTGGCGTCCTCTGTTCCCACCATTGTCGTCGTCGTACTTTTTGTCCTGGAACTCCTTAGCCAAACCAAGGCAGTCTTTCATCTTGTGTTTGGTGTTCTTGTGCAGGGGGCACGGGCCATCGAGGATCTTCTTGTACTGCTCATCGTAGTTACGCTTGGCGCGCGGCTCATTGACGTTGGCAACAATGTGGTCTGGTCAGCGGTGGTGATTCTGACCAGATTTGAATCCATCTGGCCGATCACGTCCGCTGTCCCAGTGGAAACTGTGGTCGTCGTAGCGGTGGTCGTTGTGCTGTCGGTCGTCGGTGCGGTTGTCGTGGCGGCGAGGCGGGCGATTAGTGTCCGTGTCTTCATTAAAACACACCTCTGCCTCCTCGGCGTCGGCGTACTGGTTGGCGGTCGTGATCATCTCGCCGATGCCGGTAGGTGGCTTTCTGTTGAACTTAGAACGGAGTTCGCGGTGATGAAGTCCTCGGACGAAGGCGGTGATGACTTCGGCTTCCATGATGTTGGGAATAGAATTCCTCATCTCGGAGAAGCGTCTGATGTAGCTGCAGAGTAGTTCGAACGGCTTTTGGGTGATGTGGTTGAGATCATGCTTGGTGCCCGGCCGCCTGCATGTAGCCATGTAGTTGTCGGTGAAGACTTTCTTCAGCTCTTCCCAAGATCCGATGGAGTTCGGGACAAGGCTTGTGAACCAGCTCATGGCGGCTGGCGTAAGCATGACAGGGAGATAATTTGCCATGATGTTGGTGTCTCCTTTGGCGGCGCGGACGGTGGTGGCGTAAGCCTACAGCCACTGAGTTGGGTTCATCCTTCCTTCATAAGGCTCTACCCCGGTGATTTTGAAACCACGGGGCCACTGGAGTGCTCGGAGCGCCCTGGTGAACGTTAGGGGCCCTTCCGGGTTGTCAACGCCGATATCAGCAGTGTTGCCGGCGATGATCGGCTCCAGAGCCAAGTCCAGATTACCGTACTCTCGCTCGTACTCCTGACGGCGTCGTACTTCATCTTCATGGCGCCTGAAGCGACGTTGATCGATACGCCGTCGTGCATCCCGGAGGTTGCTGAGGTGCACTTGGGCATCCTGTTCGACCTCTTGGTCGTGCTGGCGGTGATGCTCGGCGTGGTGGCCTCCAGCTCCCCCCTAGGGAGGTAGTGACTGGTCGGCGAAATGGCTTTGATTGGGGCGGCGATTGGATCTAGGAACGGCTGATCGGTGAATTGCGCTTGTGGAGCACGAAGGTCTCTGATCTTCTCGGATGTCATTAACTTACAGTGTGCCACTTTAAGCATAGCGGTGACCTTGGCGAGCTCGGGCATCTGCAGGAGGCGTGCAAGCTCATTGGCGGCCACTGCCAGATTGGCGCTCGGAGTCTTGAAGACGTCGTGGCCGTCAACGCGGAGGAATTCTTCGTCGAGGTTGCGATGGAGGGGCCTTCCTTGCGAGTCGAACTGGTTATCACAAGCGGCCTCGGCCATCACAAGGGCGTGCTCATTATAACGGCGTTGCGCGCGGTTGACGTTCCTGTTTTCACGGGCGGCGCGTTCTTCATCTGTTTTGCCATTTCGAGGGGGGCTGTCGATGCTGACGTTGAAGATTGCGCCACCCCGGAAAGGCAGGAGAGGGGGTTGCCCGGTGAAGGTCTCGGTGAGGGTCTCCGTGGATCCTTGGGACTCAGAGTCCGGATTTTCCTCCAGGATGGTTTGGAGGGACGTTCCAGGACCCCGGCTGGTGTGCAGCATATTGACGGTCGGTGGGAGCTGGTTGGCGATATGGTCGGCGAATTTGCCCCTCAAGGCGTCTTGATATGTAGCGGCGGCGTTGGCGAGCCCGAAAGGTAGGGCGGCGAGCCCCAAAGCTTGCCGAGCACTGAGCACCGACAGATCAGGATCGGAAGGTGGTCGGTGCTGAACGAGGGTGTCCAGAGCCGACTCAGCAATGGAGAGGCAATCGGCGAGTTTCAGGCCGACCCGATCGATGGACTCGATTAGATCGCCATTGTTGACATGCCTCCTCTGGTAGCGAGGAAACGAGCGGCGAGTAGCTGATGAAGACGACCCCGGAAGTGGTTTCGAGATTGGATCTGCAGTCGTAGGTGCGAGGGTGGTCGGCGCAGAATGGATCTGCATCGGCTCGAGGAGCTCTCCGACTCCGTCGGCATTGATGACCCACGTGTTGGATCCAACCGTGAAGATCTGGCCGGGCTGCGGGAGGGACGAAGAGCCTGCGGAAAAAGCCATCTTGTTCGACAAGGAAACAGCACGCACACCCCTACCTAGCGCGCCAACTATCGACAGAATATCGTCGGCAGTCCTCCGAGGGGTATCCCACGAAGGTAGATTGATTGGCAGAGGAGCGTGTAATCAAGAACAAGAAGGCAATAGAGACACACAAGTTATACAGGTTTAGGCCGTCAGTATGACGTAATACCTTACTCATGTGGTCTGTTGGTTTGTATTAGCTATCGTATGATTTGCCATGATTTCGTAGGGGGTCCCTACCCGCCTTATATAGTCCGGGGGCAGGGTTACAAGTCGGTTAGATCTGAGAGATAACCGGAAAGTAATAACAGATTACAAGAATCATGGGATCGTACGTATCTTAACAGATCTCGTAACATCTTCAGGATATCCTCCCCATGTCTTGCGGGAGGCGCCGAGCAGAATCGTGCCCCGCAAGGCTTCTTCTCATGGGCTGGGCCGCCCCTGGAGGCGTAGCCCATGTGGTCTGCCGTGGGTATCCGGGGTCGTATCCCCCACACTCTTAGACCACCACCTAATTTTAAGTATCCAAAAAAGATCATAGTTGGTCATTCACACTAGTTTCGACCTGAATGGCTCACTAAATATGACTGGCTATAGTACAGCAAGAAGGTGGATAAATGTTTATATATATATATATATATATATATATATATATATATATATATATATATATATATATATATATATTACTATTTATTCAAAGATTGTAATGACGGTCAAGGTAAAAATTATGCATTTGTAAGAAATGGTAGGGATGGCTTTAACAAAAAAAAACATAGACTTTGAGATCATGTAGGCACCCGACCTAATTGTTTTCATAACACACTAATTAAAAGATGCAAACAATTTGATGAACCCAGAACAAATGAAAATAAAAAACTTCAAGGGATTTAGGGATGTTTAGATAGATGCAAGTCTTAAAAGTAGCTTCACAATGTGAACAGAAATTAGAGGCAGATGCCAATAAGAGTAAAATGACACCTATTCAGATGCAGAAAGTTATGGTAAAGGGAAAAGGCACCTTTTGCTCCTTTAGCTTCTCATTCTCCTCTTCTAATCGACATACCTTGTTTTCCAGTTCATTAGTGCAGGCCTGTTGAAAATACAGTGCAAGTAATACTCAGGCTTAAGAACAGGGTCATCATTTCTAAAATTTTACTCACAGATCACCAGAAAAACTAGCTCAATCAATTAGCTAAAACATAGAAAGGCAGGAAACATATATTGCAACCTGCTTCCTAGCCCTTGAACGAGCAAATGACTCCCTAATCTTGATCATCCTCTCATGCCTTCTCTGCATCAACTCATCTACCAGGGAACCATGATTTCTACCAGGCGTCGGAGAATCAGAAAGTGCACCCATCATCGGTGAAGTAATGTGGCCATCAGAATATGACTCCAGAATAACACCTGGCCCAGCATTCAGAGCCTCAAGGACTAACCGGCCCGGCATGTAAGCACCTGGCAAACTATGTCGCCCCTGCTCACGGAGCTCGATAGCATCATTAATCAGCTTCAGAAAGTTGTCTAACCATTGTCCCTCAGCAGCTCTCAGAAAGAATTCCTCAAGCGACATATCCCCAAGCGTCGGCTGCCGCTCCGGCTCCAGCCTCTGTTCACCACCCTCCCCAACATTTCTCTCTAGGGCATCCTGGAAGTCCTTCGACACCTCGTCCACGGTCCTCTCGCTGAGGCCTGAACTCTGCTCATACTGGCTTGTAGTGCCACCATCAGGGTCCAGGCAATCAGGAAAGATACTGTTCATCAGCTCCTCAAAGTTCATGCTGTGTAGGCGTTCTCCCAAATGGCTCTGCACATCATCAAGGGTAGGGTTATACAGAGATCCTTGTCTTGCCAGGCTCTGCATCTGCCCGCGTTGCGCTGCGCTGGCACCGCCATTACCACCCACGCCTCCTCCACCTCCCCCCAGCCTGTGATGCCATTGTCTGACTCCCTATGAATCAACAGATTTCAGGAACAACTCTAGCCGGTCTTCGCTTTGGTGACACTCAGATCAAGCGAAGACAAATCGCGCATCAACGGGCAGGAAAATCCCAACCTGCAGATCCACACGGATAAAAATGAAAAAAAAGGGCAATACTATTATGAATCATCAATCGAGGCATGGGAAGGGCATGCAGAAGCGACCTTACCTACACGTGAGAAGCGCAACCTTCGCCGGCGCCGCAGTTGGTGACGGCACCGCCTCTCAGCTCGCCACGGTCGACCACTGGCCTGGGCGCCTGGCGTCGGTCTGGGGCTGCTTCGAACGGAACAGCCAAACAGGACTGGGTCAGGCAACAACGCCGAACGCGCTACCTTGCGTGGCCCGACCGAGGCCGAGCTCCCTAGGCCCAAGCAGGGCGCGGGCGGCAAAAATCTTTCCCTTTTACTTGTCACAAGAGGGGCGCCGCCGCCTACCATCCAAAGTGAAATTTCCACGGCCATGCGGTGGCTAGTGGGTGTGCGAGGAAACCATCGAGGGCTTGAGAGAGATCTTCTTCGGTGTTGATAGTCGAGTAATTCAAGTCTGATCCGATGCTTGTTGCCGGAGGAGTATGGGGATTCCGAGGACGACAGACTACTCAAAGTGTGGACTTTTTTTCCCCCAAAAAGTAAAATCACACATCTCGAAGCATTTTGTATTAACAAAGCTGTTCTCTATTGATGAAATTTTATCCACCAGCTTTCACTTTCACACTAGCTGGCCTAGTGAAGCCCAGGAAACTAGTTATCCAGCATGCCCCCTGTTTTGTTCCGGCCCATTCGTGGCCGCACTCACCGGTGCTGGCCACCCTTGACCAGCCACGCGCCATTGCACCACCAGTCCCACGGCCACCATCATGTGCAGCACCCAAGGTCTCACCACATCGTTTCCAAAACCTCTCATCTCTTGATGATCAAAACAAAAAAAAACTCTCATATCTCATGGAAAAAAAACGTTCATTCAAAAGGAGACACGATATTTATGGCCTCACCACCTTTTTCTTGTTGGAGCATTAGGATCACCAGTCCATCAACCCGTGCTCTAGAATTTTATGAGACATAAGTATTAGGTACTGTTTGATAATCCTTTCATTCAAAATTATAAGAGGTTTTGAATTTTTTATATATATTATTTTTACTACACTAGTAGAGAAATGACTTTTGATCCACTTCGAAAATTGGCTTTAGTCTCGGTATTTTTCGCGCCCGGGACTAGAGAAACCTTTAGTCCCGGTTGGTAGCTCCAACCGAAACTAAAGGCCCGTGCCCAACGGTTACCGAGGTGTGTCAGTGCGAGAATCTTTAGTCCCGGTTTGAGACATGAACACGGACTAAAAGTGTGACCTTTAGTCCTGGTTTGAGACACGAACCCGGACTAAAGGTACCTTTAGTCCCGGTTCGTGTCTCAAACCCGGACTAAAGGTGTCTCCAAATTGAATTTAAAAGGAAAGCGTATCTTATCTAAGTTAGATGTGTGGTGATAGCTGAGATGGTAACGCGTGCAAAAGCTGAAGTCGGAGGTTGTAGGTTCGAATCTCCATAGCTGTAACTATTTTTTACCCAATAAACACCTCTAGTCTCGGTTGGAGGAACCGGGACTAAAAATCAAGACTTTTAGTCCCGATTGCGTAGTCCCGGTTCCAAAACTGGGACTAAGGGGGGTTGGGAACCGGGACTAAAGCTGCTTTCTCTACTAGTGCTATGTATCTAGATAGTACATCTAAGTGTATAGCAAAAGCTGTGTATTTAGAAAACTCAAACGTCTTATAATGGAATGGAGGAAGTACATCTAACTAATAAAAAATTACTTATATTAAATCGTATGTTTTTTGTTGTTTATTTTTTAACACAGTAGACATAATAGATACTCTGCCATAAACTTATTAATTACTATTGTTTTAAGGAACTAATCTATATACTTTTTATCCATATTCATACTTTTTTCTTTGCATGACACCTCTATATATTTTATACATGACAATTACTTTGAAACCATACCATTAATCATTGTGGCTCTTGTTGCATCATATATCTTCTGAAGTCATGAATCTAAATTTTGATTTTTTTAATTTATTCTTATCGATTGCTATGGTTTTCTCTCTCTCTATCCTTAAGTTAAGTTGAAACTCTTGTTCTTATTGTATCTTTCATTAACTCTCCTTTTTGCACTTTTTAAGAATAAGGATTTTAAGTCATAGAGTATATTCTTAAGTACTTCAATAGCATAAGCCATTATTTGAAACATGCACCATATCGCTTAAGATCTGTCCCAGAGCTTGAAGTGAGATTTAGTGCTAACCTCAAGAGAATTTTAATAGTTCAGATCTGTCATAGAGCTTGAAGTATTTTTAAAGGGCCAGAAAAATATAGCCACATGTGGTCTCCCACACTACTCAAGATGGTTGAAATTTTTCTATCAAAGAATTGTATTTGCCATTATGGTTGTACTATCAATATAGGCATATCAAATATTTTAGTTAAAATACATAAATATAAAAAGTAACAATCTATATAAATTATATGTTATGGTTACTAATATGATTTGAAATAATTGGTTAGTCATTAGTATATGAGTTGTCAAGAAAATAGTTTTTATTGCTCATACATGTTGGCACGACACATATAATAAATTTTACTATATTCATATTGATAGAGGTGGGGTAACGTAGAAACATATATATGCTCTTGTTATCTAAAGAATTTTTTTGTAATAGGAGATGTTGATAATTTAGATGTACATTTGAGGGGTATTTAATTTTTCAAATAATGAGATGAAAACTGAGTTATGTAATCGATCATAATAAGACAACATCGACGATTAAATGCAAATTTAGGTTTACTTTAGATCATGTTTCTTAACAACATATGCGAGTAATATAAATTAGAGTCATAAGTTAATTAGTTTATATTGTTTTCAACAATAGCGGAAGTGGATAATTATTTAGAAAATAGAATAGATCCAGTAGCTATTATTATTATTATCAATGGGGATTAAGTTATACCTAATTGATGGTAAAATGTTTCTGATTTTAATGAAAAATTATAGGATCTATCTTTTGTTTTCCTATCAAGTCTTGAGAGGATTAACATGCAGGCTCCAGTGGAGACCTCTAGTTAGAATTTCTAGTATTTATCTTTTTTTCTAGTGTGACAGGAGTATGTATTTAGTTGAAATCTAGTCTTAAGACATATAAACTCTTGATACAATAATCCTTTTTCAATTCATAAATATATAGTTCATCTTTTAACTTTTAAACAAGTTGTTGAAATTTTTTTCACATGTTAATTAAAAATTCTAGTATTTTTTATCTTTTAACAGAAAATTGTTTTTTATTAAAAATAGTCTAGGTCCTAGTAGTATTGTTTTCCACATAAGTTAAAACTCGGCTTGCATCCTAACATTAAACATGTTGAATTTGTTATATCAGGGGAATATATGTGTAGTATTATTTATATATCATGGAGCGCATAAAATTAAATTAATAATATCGATATGGCATAATGTTTTAGTAAAGATGTATACACTTTGTTGAAATAATAACTAATAAAATTTATTATCATGGAGTATTAATATAAAGTGTTATTGCTACCTGGTTTGTTTAGTGAACATTTTTCATGTTTCATAAGTTGTTCAAATAAATATTTATTATAATATATACGTGTTTATCTGATATACATGGTGGAACATAGCATTATAGTTATTTTATTTCATGATTATAGAAGTCTTTAGAAACATATATGTGTATCGTACTTTATGGACATTGATTTATTCTTTTGTTATAATATATATTATTATTTATATGTAGATTTTTAGATGTTTTTTGTTTATTTTTTATAATGGCTGTGGTACAAACAGATATAAAGGTAATACCTTATGTTATCTTTCACAACGACATATATGAATATGTTAAATGCTAACTTAGAATATCACTTTGTATTATCTTTCATGATAATAAATGTGGTAATTTAAAAATTCATTAGGAGGTATTTTAAATTATCTTTCATAATAATGGTAGATGTGGGTAATTTAGATACAAAGTTAGAGAATTATTTTAAACTATCTTTCATTATGACCAAACTGATTAATTTGGATGCAATGCTAGGGGTTGTTTTAGATTACGTTTTATAATGACCAAGGTGCGTAATTTAGATGCAAATTTTAGGGTTTGTTTTGAATTTTTTCTATAATGACAGATGTGGGTAATTTATGTACAAATATAGGGGGTTATGTTTATCTTTTATAATGGCAGAGGTGGGTAATTTACCTGCAAAATTAAGGGTTACTTTATGTATTTCTTATAATGGCAGTGGTGGGTAATTTTATAATAAATTACAATAGATCTATTGGCTATTATCGGTGATGATGATTAGAGTCTACCAAATCAAAGGTCAGATGTTTCTGATTATTGTGAGAATTTCTAGGATTTATCTTTTTTCTTAGTGCGTCTGGTGAGAATTAACGTGGTGCCTCTGTTGGGGCCTCTATTAAGTAAAAGTAAGATGATGACATATCAATTTATAAGTCTATGCTAGTGAGGGGTGTCTTCTTCTTACTGGGAGCTCAACTCTTATCTATAACTAAAAATGATCAAGTATAATTGTCCACCTGGCGCCTCTGCTCCTCTGCTATCGTGCCCTCCGGGCGCCTCGCCTTGTTCCCACTAAGCCCTCACACACCACCCTCATATAAGCGATTCGCCGTGTTCGCTGGGCTGGGCAGCCCCCTCACAAAAAATACTGTTCATCTGAACCAGCCAGCAGTCCTTCTCTCTCACATAAACGAATCAGCAACGATACGAACCAGCCAACCGAACAGGCTGAATACCATCGCACACCACACCCTCGCATGCCGCCTCGCCCTCTGCACTCTGCCCTTGCCCTTTGTCGCATTTCGTTGTCCGTCGTGGTGAGTCGCGCACTCCTCTTCCATGCCCTCCACCACCTGTTGCACTTCGTGTGTACCTGGTATGCTCTACTCAATCTATAACCGCATATATTTGACTCGCCATTGTTGCTACAGCTTCTTTTTCTGTCGTTTGGCATTCGAGCTTGAGTGGCGCTAGCTCCCTAGGAGACATGCATGTTCCTAGCATCTGCCCTTCTTTGTGATCTCAATTGCAAAGTGGTTGAAGCAGTTCCCGGCCCCACCAAGGAGGCGCCTTCTCCTCTAGCAAGGAAGTAAGTCAGCTCCTCCCGGTCAGGGAGGTGTTAGAATGCCTAGCTAGTTTCAGACATCAACATGATCGGTTTTCTTGGGTTTTACCTAGCAAAAAGATACTAACACGCTTACATGGTGAAAGACAGCTAGGTTTATTAGCAGACTAGTAAAGTATAGTTTATCAGGCTTATGTAACAAAGAACGGCTAGTTCCTGAACAAGCTAGTCTTGTGCAAGGAGTGAGTTCTGCGGCTCAACATGCACGCGGAGAGGATGACTTCTGAGCGAGTTCTGACGGTTACAACAAGCACGAAATGACCATTATACTAGGGAACTCAAGTCTCATTTAGATTCCTATATGGGTTCTGTCCGAAAGTGCCAAATGCCCCTACCTTGTCAGGAATATATATATCTAGTCGTAGGGTAGGTGTATATCTGTCTATCAATGGAAACTTGGGGCTATAAATAGCGCCCTCCATGAATAAAATGGACACAATATTCCTTATTGCAAACAGCACCACCACACTTTCACCTTCACATTTCTCCTCGTGCTTAATTTTAATCGCCCAAGACTTCGATCGAGGATACCATTTGACGCCCATTCATAGTTGTTGCTTAAAGTTTCCAATGCTACTCGAGGGATCGAAGAAAAGCTCAACTCCCCAAAGTAACGTTAAAGACCTGCATAATCACAAAAACCAAAAATAGAACAGACCCAACGGGATTCCTTCCCCAAGGCTCTCTGCATGATTAGAAATTTCTATTAGTGGCTAGAGCAGCGGCCCACTGGCGCCCCGTAGTGAGTGCCACTTACATGCCGAATCCTTCCCTTTGCATACCTGCGCTACACATGACGCGCAAGTAGACAGCCACATGGATGAAGTATATTGGTACTAGTATACCAAACATGTTCATGTGTTGCAATGGAATGGGCAACTTATTGTACAGCCACACAGACGATTTACATCTTAGAGATTTATTTAACGATCATATCATCTGTTCGAATAGATCTTAAAATTGTACTCCATATTGTCATTTGACGCACGCTCTTCTAACTTGTATGCAAGAATGGTGAGTCTCCGAGACGCTCCACATGATCAAGATCGAAGCTGATCGTTGGATCGAAGCGGGAGCTCAGGGCCTACGTTGCCTGGAGCAAAGATGACAGCTGCCTCTCTTCTAATCGAAACTTCGATGTGCTTAATTACAATGTAGTCACCAAACAATTGGCACTGCCGTCTACGGCATTCTTGTAACATAAACCTTCCTTCTTCTAATGCAAAGATACGCACTCTCGTGCGCATTCGCGAAAAAAAACAGAGGGTCACGAGGACATTATAGAAAGTAAAATACAACGGTTGAAAGAATAATCCTTTTTTACTTAAATATTAAAGAGGATAGGGATAGATTTGCCGATAAGAGTTGATCATGGCAGCAGTTGTATTTCCTCATCATTCCTTGCCTCGCTCTGTCCTCCGTCGTCCTCTGAGCTCTGATTCGCAGAATTATAGGTGGATAAAAAGAAAAGATGTTAGAATGACACGTGCCTGTTTAGCTTGTTGATCGGATCATCAAATGTAAGACTAAGAGGGGGAGTTACCTGTTCTTGTGCCTGATCATGAGGCAAAGCAATCTTGTTCTCAATTACAAAGCAGGCAATGTCATATGCACAGAACTCCCCTTCTACACGATATACATTGCATCGATCGATCACATACAGGGCATCAGTAAAATCATGCCAAAGAGTGGAGGAAAAGTTTGAAGTCGAGATGACAGACACACATACCGTAGAAGGTGAACTTGTGATTATTGGCTTCTTTTTTCAGGAATACTAGGTCCGGTCGTTTGTCACGTTCAATCCTACAAAGCTCAGGAACATAAAGTTCTGAAGTGTAGTAATATCTGACACCATGCACCCGGCGTGACGCAGTAGCAACCTCGTCCAAGATTTGAACATGCTACAAGTCAGAATCCTGTACGCGCGAAAAACAAGTCAGTTACAAGAATTCAAATGTAGCTTCAAGGTTTGAACATACAACAAGTTGTTCTTGAGCCGTCTTCAACCTAGTAATAATAATAAAAAAGTTGTGAGGAAGAGAACGGAATGGCACGTACGAATTCTTGGGACAGAAGGGCAACAACGACGGCCTGGTCATCCTCACCGAGTACCCTCTCTGCGTCCTCCCTGGTGGTGATTTCGGCCAGATTTCCCTGAACTTTCCACTCACGGATGTCGAGGTGGTAGAGCAAGGCCCAGACATGGGTGATGAAACTCACTGCCTTGCGAGAGGCGCCTCATGTGTGCCTCCACATTGCCATACGGTGCCGTGTACACCAACAATTGAACCCGCCTTGCGTCTTCCAGATTTCATCAGGGCAACGCATAAGCAGCTTTACCAGAGCCTGGGCATTGTTAAAGTCGACGCGGCCCACGACCTTGTGATACCAATTTGTGCGAAATATATCGTCTGACATGTTTGCAAGGATTGTGTTCTTGTTGCTGGCCTCAATTCCTGATCGCGTGGCCTCTTGCGCAAAGCAATCGTACACAAGCTTCGTCCACGCAACCGGGCCAGGGAGCGACTCTGGAGCGGATTTCACCAAGTAGACGCAGTACATGGAGAGAGCATTGGCCACGCGCCGGTGATCCCGAGTCTTCGTTCCTCCTCCTCCTCTTCTTCTTCTTTCGAAATAATTACCGGGTCTGGGTATTGCCGCAGCTGCTTTTCTCAAATAATAACTGGCAGCTGTTTTCCTGCCGCAGCCTATGTGCACCTCCGCCTTGCTCATCAAGGCGTCCTCCTACCTCTTCTGCTCTGCCAGCACGCAGTACCATGTCACAATGTGCCATGTCATAACACAGCTCGTATATCTGTAAGAATGCTTTTCCGGCTTAAGTAACCCGGGATCACTAACGTGGGGAAGAAAATGACGAATTTGTTGTTGCTCAGGAAGGGACGATAACCAGTTCCTGTCTAGTCTGTCGCTCTGGATCTGACCAAGGAAATGAATTACGGAAGCCTTCACATCCTCGTCCAACTTAACGCCACCTCTTTTGTTGGTGTCGCTACCCAACAGTTCCCAAAGCACCTCTCCGATGTAGTCCAATCCAAGCATATGGACCCAGTCACGTGCCCTGCATCTCATTTCAACTTTTTTTTTCCGATGACCATATCCGTTCACCTTCTATTTCTGAAAAGAATATCCGTTCACCTTTCAATAATCTAGGTTCAGGTAGTATCGAGTACTGGCTGATCTTATCTTGCCAGAGGTACTTGTCAAACAGATTACTGCTGGTAGCTACAAACACTTTCAATCTCATCCACCCACTCATCTTGTAGGTTCTCCTCGAATATCCCGGCAGTTCCCAGTTGATTTTCTTCTCCTTCTCTTTCATGGCGTACGCCTTCTCTTTACTGGCGTACGTGCAGGCAACGGCGGCTCTCGCCCAGTTTGATGTCCAGGACCGAACCAATTGTGTCAGCTGCAACAGAGCCAGGGACACCACTATGCCAAAAGTGATAGCAAGATCTGCAGTCGTTGTGCCCGCAACTTTGGTGCAACCACCACTAGCACCAGGGCGTCTGCTACTCATTCCCCCAGGAATGGCAGTTGATACCAGGACAAAACATATCCCAGCGAATGAAGCCAGTGCCCACAAACTAGCAGTTTTCGCCTGATAGCAATCAAGGAATGGGTTGCCAGTGAAGAAGGCATCGTACACGAAAGCCAACTCAATCTCAATTACCTTCAAGACCCACTCGTAGTCATTGTCGTTCAGTGTTCCTGGGCATGGCACACGATAGTCCAACCCAAGAAAGTAACGTTGCAACTTATGAGACAGACATAAGGCAACGAACACACCATAACAGGACCGTAGCCGCTTATCCTTGTTATTCCTTATTGACCCTTCTATGTCAGCCGGACAGACATTAATGTCAACATCCAAAATTCTCCAATGTCGCCCATCCTTTCTGAAAATTTGTGCTTCTCCACGCAAGTCATGTAAATTATAGACCATGTCCCGCATCCTGTTTTGTTGCACAAGCGCAAATGATCTATGGAAACCCTTGATGAAAGTGATGGCAGACAGTGTAATGATGGCTGTGTGACCAACGGCATTAGAGATGGTTACACTACTACAGAATAGACTTGGTGTCCCGGACGGTAACGGCCTTTAGTCCCGGTTATCGCGCCGGGACAATGATCCCGGGACTAAAGGTGTAACCTTCAGTCCCGGGTCATCGAGCCGGGACTAAAGAGGGAAACCGGGACTAAAGGCCCTCCAGCCGAGCAAACCTGGCGCACCCTTTAGTCCCGGTTGGTAACCCTAACTGGAACTAAAGGTTCACCCTTTAGTCCCGGTTGGTAACCCCAATCGGGACTAAAGGTTTCTTTTCTTTTTCTTTTTTTTTTGTTTAATTTGTTTTCAGTTAAGTTACACATATTTGTTTAATATATAATATGTTTTTATGTACGTATTCTACGCTACTAATATAAATACACGCACGCATATAATTATATCTAATTCTCATCTCGAGCATTATTATATTCGAATAAAGTATGAAACTATATATATTATAGATATATATGTATATATACAACACTTTCATAATCTTGTTCTCGAAAATAACGATATCAATAAACATTTAATTTACATCATTAGTTCCTTAGATCAAAGTAGAACTCGCCGTTGGGATTTAGCACTTTTTCTAGAAGATATCCTGCTATTGACTCTTGAACTGCTTTCAGATGGTCTTTTTGCATGACCCTTCGTTTCAACCATTCAGTCTTGCATTTGAAATAAAAGAAAAAGTATTAATATATATATATATATATATATATATATATATTCATTTAAAAATAAATTAAAAAAATTGATATATACGTACTCTGAGGACATCTTCAGGAGTTCTTCTTATGTATGCAGTGATAAATTCACAAATGTAGTATCCACACAAGTTATTACCTGGTTCCTGCCGCAAACACCACTGTACGAGAAGAAGATTATTCTCATCATCTCACACGTAAATTGAAGTACGATATAGTAATTAAACACGTGGGGAAGTATATATAGTACTACTTACTGGTATTTCAACTACATTAAGTGGTGCCTTGCAATCCTTGCGGTGTTGCCGAATAAACTCTTTTCAAACCCTGTGCGACCAATAATGTACGATCGTTAATAAATTATGGCAAAGTCTATTCAATAATAGTTGTGCGCGAGAGATCGAAATTACTCCTGGATAATGTCTATCATATCTTGGTATTGTGCTCGCTCTTTTCTCAATGAGTCCAAGATTACTAACTGACTTGAGTTTAACTCAATGACAATGAGTATCCAGTGAAACCTGCATTGGTTTATACAAACACGTACATGCATATAAGTTGTATTGATATTACATAAAATGTGTAGACTACATTATTATTAACACTTACTCAAAGTTGTACGGGAAAAGTATTGTTGTTTTATCGTGCTGCTTCACGAAGAACATCATGATATTCTCCTGTGCTTCAGATACCCATCGCTCCTTGACAATAATACCGGTTTTGAATACGATATAAGGATCAATGAAGCCAACACTGGTGTCTTGTATTCTTTAGAGCTCTGACATCTGGAATCTGTATATAAATATAAGTTACATGTGAGGATAATTATATACACGTACGCATGGAAGTGAGTTTATTAAATAAAAGTAAGAATCACTTACAAACAAAAGGAGCTAATGATTGATTTGTCCAGAGCGTTCATGTGGTATAGTTGATGCAATTCTTCGAAACTAATATGTAAGATGTCATCGCCACGGAAGTAATGATGGTCTCTAAATCTGACAAAGATCCACTACTCACCCCTGCCACACGCCTGCATGTACCACTTGTTGAGCAAGTACATTTGCGTACCCAATTCATTCAGAGCCGCAGGGTTGTACAAACTTTTGCCAAATTTATAAGTCTTCCAGGTATCAACTTCCAGGTTCTGGATTGGAGCTTTGCCCGTCACTTGATCCAAGGTTAAACCAGTTTGTTCAAAAAAATCATTAAGGCCTTGAACCGACACTTCTACAGAGTTGTCTGGTCGATAGACTTCTATGTTGGAACCATATTGATTAGCAACAACAAGATTTTGTATTGGTTGCTTCTGTTGTCCGAGCTATGGGACATCCTTCCCTGATGCTCTTTTCCTTTTCTTATGTGCATCATGTGACTTCACGAGGGAGCGGTCATAGTCTGATAGTGACGGTGGCTTACAAACTTCAAGCATCTTTTTCTTGTGAGCTTCGACCTTCTGCCTCAGCTGATCTCGTGGTATGTAAAAGTACGACTTCTCCTTAAGCTTCGCTTGTCTCTGCTTTTGGATATCTATAAAAAAATCTTTCACTCTTTTGCCTTCTTCAGCTGCTATTTGCTCATCAGTCTTTTCAGGAAGTATTTCTTGAGAAATAACTCTTTTTTGGGGGTCTTCTTTGCCGCCGGGACCTTAGACGTCTTTGTAGTGCGTCACTGTGGAGGTGGTGGGGGCGGTGTTGGAGACCGGCGTGGAGGCGATGAGGCCGGTGTTGGAGTCCGGCGTGGAGGCATTGAAGATCGTTGTGGAAGCGGTGAGGCCGGTGTAGGAGTTGGAGATCGTTGTGGAGGCGATGGGGCCGGTGTAGGAGTTGGAGATCGCCGTGGGGATGAAGTCGTCTCACCCCCTGCGACGCTGTGATGAGATGGGGAATGAATGATTGGGCTAGGCTGGGGGAGACCCTGCTACAAAAACAAGTTGTGGTCAATTATTTTTGAAGCCAATATAAAATTAATGGAAAAATAATATTTCATTCACTATCATTCGTACCTAGGGTGAGGTAGAGAAAGCGATGGTGCCCCAGGAATGATGATAAAGCGTTTGCGCCATTGAATAAATGTCTTCTCTGCTTCTCCTAGTGTCTTCTCCCCATCACCGCCTTCAATGTCAAGAGGAACATTATTGTAACCTTTGAGCACTCTATCGACCGAGACGCTAGCATATCCAGGTTGAATAACTGACCTATGGATTCTTGGTGTCTTCGTTCAGTCTATTGGAGATACAACCCCGACAGCCATCATGATTGATGCATTATTACCATCTGGAATGTGCAGCTCACATGTTGTTAGAGGCTCGGTAATGTCATCAACAGGGAAGCGCAACCCAGCATCACCTTGAATAACTGGCAGCTCCGTGGAAGCACAACTGCTTTTCATCTGACCAACGGGGCTAATGGTGACTCCCGGCGTCGATTGCATTTGACTCATTGCTAGCTGCACTTGCCTCTTGATCTCCTCCTGCATTCTTGCCTCAAGATATTTTTCTCGTTCACGTGATTCAAGCAATGCTTGTCATGACTCATTAACAAATTGCTCCAATACACGGATTCGGTCTGCCTCCTCATCCTTCTTTCTCTGGCGGCTTCTGCAGGTATTCCTGTCTGCTGGGAATGCTTGTAGCCACGAAACCGCCTCATAGCCTCTTGTTCGACCATCGTGTTCAGGATTCTCTAGGGCATATGTCAATTCATCCTTTTCTCTGTTGGGCTTGAAAACACCACTATCAGCTTCTTCCCTAGCACGAGCTAGTCTCTGTGTTGCTCTCTTAATTTTTTGGCCGAAAATTAGCTTGCCAGTGTCTGGGTCTAGGCTTCCCCCATGAGCGTAGAACCAATTCTTCGCACATTGAGGCCAGTTCTTCTCTATTGTTTCAGGTATGATTCCCTTGGCAGTAATCTCTACTTCTAGGTTCTGCCACTTGGGAATAGCACTCCTATAACCACCTGATCCCATGCGATGATGGTATTGCTTCTATCGGGAATTATGCTGATTCCTCATCACACGTTCCTCACTCTCTTGAGATGTCTTGTATTGTACGAAGTCATCCCAATGGGACTCCAACTTGACAAACGCCTTAGCATTGAAATTCGGCATTTCATTCTTCAAGATAAACTTTTTATACAATGTCTTCTTCCAACTCTGGAACAATGTTGCCATCTTCTTCATTGTCCAATCCCTCACTAGCTCCTTCAAAGCATCATCTGCTTGTAATGTGAAATGCTGAGTGATATCTCTCTAAGCTAGATTCTTGTCATGATCAGATACAAAACTAACATTAGGAGCGGATATCTTCTGCTTCCATTCACGAGCACTAACTGGGATCCTATCCCTTACAATGAACCCACATTGATTGATATATGTCTGAGCATGTGGTCCTAATGGTTTACCGGTGTCGGTGTCGAATTCTGATATTATGAAACATCCCTCTAATGGCTTTTTGGCCCTCGGACTTTCCTACTCTTGCCGGTGGTTGATGTAGATCCAGAGACCGGCTACATGAGTAGAAACACAACGATTAACAACAAATATACGCACGCATGCATCTATAAGAGATGATAGATAATCGAATATACCTCGCTAGTATTTTCTTGCACGACAATTTGTTGATCTTCAACCACCGGCATATTCAGGATATCATCATAATCAGCAAAGTACTAACTCGTGTCATCCACATTGGTGCCGGCGTTGATAATATTCGCCATTATGTCATCATTCAAGTTATCATCCGGAGCAGCCATTTGTATCTTCAAGATAACACATAGATATATAGAATTACTATGGCACATAACATAAGTACATGTGATAACACATATAGAATTACTAAATCCAATTAAATATAATAACACATAATATTTTATAAGGATAAACAATAATAAGGTATAGGCTTTGGAATCGAATAAAAAACACTTTCGATCCAAAAAACATGGAAATAAGTACATGTATATATACATATAGAATGATACAATTTTCTCTCTCTCAACACATAGAATAGGTGCATATGTATATATCTCTAGATATGCATGTGATAACACATAGAATATCTCTCTAGATACAATTTTCTCTCTCTCTCAACACATGGAAATAATTAAGTACATGTATATATACACAAAGAAATAATTAAGTACATATATATATGTATACATATAGAATCTCTAGATAGAATTAATTACTAAATCTAATTAAACCTAACATATATACATAGATAGAATTTTACTAAATTAAAATTAAATCTAACACATAGAGAGAGAGAGATAGAATAATAATTACTAAATATATCAAAAACTATAATAAAAACTATCTAAAAAACTATCTAAATAAAGTAATAATTAAATTTTAATACATTTAAATCTAATTAACATATATAAAAAACTATCTAAAAACTAAGAATAAACTACTAATTAAATTTTAATATATTTAAATCTAACATATATATCAAACACTACCTAAAAAACTATCTAAAAAGTATCTAAAAACTATCTAAATAAAACAGGCTATGGATGCATGGCCATGCATGCATGGCGGCTGGGCGTGCTGGCCGGCCACGAGGCCGAGCAGAGCCGCGCGAGGACGACGTACGGCGGAGAATCGACGGCCGCCGGGCGGGGCTCGACGACGACGGCAGCGCGGGCATGGCAGAGACGACGATCGAGGCCGGGCGGGGCTAGACGACGATGGCCGCGCACGCGGGTGCTGCAGAGACGACGAGATCGATTCTAGATAAAAAAGTAGAAGATGAACCGGTCGATATATATAGGCCGGGACCCTTTAGTCCCGGCTGGTAACACCAACCGGGACTAAAGATCCTTTAGTCCCGGCTGGTAAGCCGAACCGGGACTAAAGGTCCAACCCTTTAGTCCTGGCTCGGCTTACCAGCCGGGACTAAAGGATCTTTAGTCCCGGTTGGTGTTACCAGCTGGGACTAAAGGTATTTTTGGGCGGGCAATTCCGCCCACCCTTTAGTCCCGGTTCCTGGCCTAGGCCGGGACTGAAGGCCTGAAATTTTTGTAGCCCGCCAAAGTGTTGTTTTTTCATTAAGGATTGTAGATCTTGATGAGCTGCTCAAATAAGACACTAAATGACCTCAGATAAAAAATCTTTGAATACCAAGTTTGATCATCTCAGCAAGATCTACAATTGTTACATAGCTCATTTTTCCATTTGAGAAAGTTTTATCAAACACTAGTCACAAATCCTTGATTCTCAGACTTTCTAAAATATTGTCACACACTTATGAAATTTGAACTACATTTTGTTCAAACTTTCTCAAATAAAAAAATGGCCTATATAAGGATTGTATATCTTGATGAGCTGAACAAACTTGGTATTCAAAACTTTTCAATTGGAGACAATCTAGGGTTCCAAAAACTAGTTTGTAGGCGTCGAAATTTAGAAATCACAAATTTGAACCGTCCAAACTATCTCAAATGGAAAGTTGACCAAAACAACAATTGTAGATCTTGATAATTTTAACAAACTTGGTACTCAAAACTTTTCAATTTGAAGTCATTTAGAGTTCAGAATACTAGAGTCAAAGTGTTGTTTTTTCATTTGACCAAATTTGACTTAGTCAAACTTGCTCAAATGAGACACTAAATGACCTCAGATGAAAAATCTCTGAATACCAAGTTTGATCATCTTAGCAAGATCTACAATTGTTACATAGCTTATTTTTCCATTTGAGAAAGTTTTATCAAACACTAGTCACAAATCCTTGATTCTCATATAGACTTTCTAAAACTATGTCACACACTTGTGAAATTTGAACTACATTTTGTTCAAACTTTCTCAAATGAAAAAATGGCCTATATAAGGATTGTATATCTTGATAAGCTGAACAAACTTAGTATTCAAAACTTTTCAATTGGAGACAATCTAGGATTTGCATCGTTGTATCATGCGGGCACAACAGTGAATTTTTTCTTGACGTATGACCCTTGGTTATGATCTTGTCATAACCATGGAGTATCTTCATCATTTAACATGATGCTTGGATCTTTCTTCACTATAAAGGGTGGAATTCGGACATTTCTTTCATACTCTTCTGACATGTCTGACTTGTCTTTAATTCTCACTATATTTATTTTCCCAGAAAGAACTATGTGGCGCTTTGGCTCATTGATCATTGAGTTGATGTCTTCGTTTTTTCCTCTCTTTGATTTTGTAGACATGTCTTTCACATAGAACATCTGACTCACATCGGCAGCAAGGACGAATGGTTCGTCTTTGTACCCAATATTGTTGAGGTCCACTGTTGTCATTCCATACTCTTTGTCGACTGTTACCCCTCCTTCGGTCAGCTTCACCCATTGGCACCAGAACAAAGAGACTTTAAAATTAGGTGCGTAGTCTAGTTCCCATATATCTTCTATGCGGCCATAATATGTTTGTATATTCCTATTTGGATCTGTGCCATCTATGCGAACACCACTATTTTGATTGGTGCTCCTTTTATCTTGGGCAACTGTGTAAAATGTATTCTCATTTATCTCATACCCTTGGTACGTAAGGATATGCCATGATGGTTGCCTAGCCAACAAATAAAGTTGCTCATCAATATTGTCATCGCCTTGACATTCTTTTCGCAACCAACCACTGAAACTTTCCATGTGCTGACGCCTAATCCAAGCTTCAGTCTTCCCTGGAAACTTGGATCGTAAGAACTCCTTATGTATCTCGATGTACGGATGCACCAATGATGAGTTCTAAAGAACTGTGTAGTGTGCTTTATTGAAATAATCGTCTTCTATGCCAATATATGTTTTCTTCCCTAAAGTTCCTTTACCACTGAGTCTCCCCTCGTGTCGTAATTCGGGAACACCAATCGGGGCAAGGTCAGGAATAAAGTCAATACAGAACTCAATGACCTCCTCTATTCCATAGCCCTGGGTGATGCTTCCTTTAGGCTTAGAATGGACTTTCACATATTTCTTCAAGACTCCCATAAACCTCTTGAAGGGGAACATGTTATGTAAGAACACAGGTCCAAGAACACTAATCTCCTTCACCAAATGAACTAGGAGGTGTGTCATGATATTAAAGAAGGATGGAGGGAACACCAACTCAAAGCTGACAAGACATTGAACCACATCATTCTGTAGAGTAGCTAGTTCCACTGGATTGATTGCCTTCTAAGAAATTGCATTGAGGAATGCACATAGCTTCACGGTGGCTAGACGTACATGTGGAGGTAGAATTCCTCTTAAAGTAACTAGAAGCAATTACGTCATAAGCACGTGGCAGTCGTGGGACTTTAAGTTTAGGAATTTCTTCTCTGGCACATTTATTATACCCTTTATATTGGTGGAGAATCCCGATGGGACCTTGATGCTGCTTGACATTCGAACATGATGTCCCTCTCTTCTTTGCCAAGCGTGTAGCTAGCAGGACTTAAGTAATGACGTCCATCATCTGTCTTCTCTGGATAAAGGTTGTCTCGTCCTTTCATGCCCTGCAAGTCCTGGCATGCTTCAACTGAATCCTTTGGCTTCCCGTACACACCCATGAATCCTAACAGGTTCACACAAAGATTCTTTGTCAGGTGCATCACGTCGATTGCATTATGGACCTCTAGGACTTGCTAATAGGGTAGCTCCCAAAAGATGGACTTCTTCTTCCACATGGGTGCGTGTCCCTTAGCATCTTTGGGAACAGATTCGCTGCCTTGTCCCTTTCCAAATACTACTTTCACATCCTTGACCATTGCGAGTACATCTTCTCCGGTTCAGTTATGAGGCTTCTTCCGGTGGTCTGGCTTACCTTTAAAATGCTTACCTTTCTTTCTTACTTGGTGATTCAAAGGAAGGAATCGACGATGGCCAAGGTACATGACCTTTCGACATCTTTTCAAATATATACTGTCAAGGTCATCAAAACAATGTGTGCATGCATTATATCCTTTGTTTGTCTGACCTGAAAGATTACTTAAAGCAGGCCAATCATTGATTGTTACGAACAACATTGCTCGTAGGTCAAAGTGTTCTTGTTTGTACTCATCCCAGACACATACACCTAGTTTGTTCCATAAAACTAGAAGTTCTTCAACTAATGGCTTCAGATAGACATCAATGTCGTTGCCAGGTTGCCTCGGACCTTGGATGAGGATCGGCACTATAATGAACTTCCGCTTCATGCATAACCATGGAGAAAGATTGTAGATACATAGAGTAACTGGCCAAGTGCTATGACTAGTGCTCTGCTCCCCAAAAGGATTCATACCATCTGTACTTAAGGTGAACCTTAAGTTTCTAGCCTCATTTGCAAACTCTGTAAATTCCCTATCTATCGCTCTCCACTGGGACCCATCAGCTGGGTGTCTCAGCATATTGTCTACCTTACGGTCTTCTTTATGCCACCGCAACAACTTTGCATGGTCTTTATTTCTGAACAAACGTTTTAAGCGTGGTATTATAGGAGCATACCACATAACCTTGGCAGGGATTTTCTTTCTAGGACGTTGTTCACCCTCGACGTCACCAGGATTATCGCGCCTGATCTTATACCACGCTGCTTTACATACCGGGCATTCATCCAAATTCTCATATTTATTGCCATGGTAGAGGATGCAGTCATTAGGACATGCATGTATCTTCTGGATTTTTAGTCCCAAAGGGCAGACAACCTTTTTTGCTTCATACGTAGTGGTGGGCAATTTATTTGGCTTCGGAAGCATCTTCTTTATGAGGTTCAATAAATTTCTAAATGTCTTGTCGGATATATCATTATTTGCCTTCCACTGTAGCAATTCTAGTGTTGTACCCAGTTTTTTTTGCCCCTCTTCGGCCGTCGGGTATAGCAACTTCCTATGATCCTCAAGCATGCGCTTGAACTTAACTTTCTCTTTTTCACTTTCGCATTCTTGTTGTGCATCACGAATGGCATCGCCAAGAGCATCACCGAGATCATCTTCTGCCGCTACCTCTTCTTCATCTCTCCCCATTGTAGTATCATCAAAGGCAGCATACTGAGCAATAATATCATCAATGTCTAAATCTTCTCCTTCACCTTCTTCCATTATGACCCCGCTTTCTCCATGCTTAGTCCAACATATATAGTTTGACATGAAACCTGACTTAAGCAAATGTGAATGAAGACTCATTGAGCTTGAATATTCCTTTTAAATTCTTACATATGGCACATGGACAGCACATAAAACCATCCCGCTTATTTGCCTCGGCCACACCTAAGAAATAGTGCACGCCCTCAATAAAGTCTTGGGAGCGGCGATCGGCATTATACATCCAATGGCGTGACATAATCTGCATTACACGACAAATTATGAAAACCTTGAACATAATTAAGTATTTTATTATACAACATAGATGACACACACACGGTTGATTAATTAACTAAGCCTGGCTACAACGTAAGCAATCCCAACTATCACTAAACAAACTAAAACTACAATGCACTTCAGTAACATAATTATTTCGTGATCATACACAACTAAAACAGACAAATCATTCTTCTGTTGAATATCAATAAGCTTCTCCTACTGGCTCACTGCCTCATCATCAGCAGCCTCTACCTCAAGCGCACCTAAATTCTGCACGTATGTAGCATAATCTTCCTCCCAGTACCAACCATCGCATCCATTGCCCTCCCACTGAAATTAAAGCCAAACAATATTTAGTCAAAAATATTCAAAAAAAGCAGGTCAATTAGCCATAATTATAAAATGCGTAAGATACTCACATCGTGATCCGGGCACTTGTAGAAAACACGACCCTTGTTGGGTCCCTGTCTCTTGACTCGGTACTCCATCACAATCTTCTGCTTACACTTGCCGCAGATAATGAGAGGGAGTTCTGGTCTCAGTCGTTTCACAACTGAACGAGAGGCCTAGGATCCGGTACCAGTTGTCATCTACTTTCTATACTTATTTTTGCAAACTAGTGTAAATTTCATATTTTCTAAAATGATATATTTAAACAAAACTAGTACGGATTTCACATGTTTCAATAAATAACCATCCGTACTAGTTGACCTTGCTTACGTGATCATCTCGGCCAGCATTTCTCCACCGGACGGCACCGTACTTGGCCAAGGAAGAGCTCCGATTCTACGAGAAAAGGAACACGGTCTTCCACGACCGTTGCCGCTCTCCCTCGTAGAATCAAAGTTCCTCCTTGACGTCCGTTACCGCTCGGCACAGAACATGTTGGACGAGCTGAACACGGTCCGCAAGTTCAACTAGTACGGATTTTCTATAATTTTCTAACTATTTACTAAGTTTTTCATTTCATGGAAAATTTAATTCTAAAAAATAAAAGGCATGATTTCTAAGTAGTTCATTTCATGGAAAAAATAATTCTAAGTGACCTGCTCGATATCGGTGAGCTCGCGGACGTTGAGGTTGCTGAGGATAGTAACATTTGTAGATGACATTTGTAGGTCTGAAGTTATCAAATATCCATCAAATTATAGCTCAAAAACATGTTTCAATAAATAACCATCTGTACTAGTTGACCTTGTTTACGTGATCATCTCGGCGAGCATTTCTCCACCGGACGGCACCGTACTTGGCCAAGGAAGAGCTCCGATTCTACGAGAAAGGGAACACGGTCTTCCACGACCGTTGTCGCTCTCCCTCGTAGAATCAAAGCTCCTCCTTGATGTCCGTTACCGCTCGACAGAGAACATGCTTGCCGAGCTGAACACGGTCCGCAAGTTCAACTAGTACGGATTTTCTCCAATTTTCTAACAATTTTCTAAGTTTTTCATTTCATGGAAAAATTAATTCTAAGATCACGTAAGCCACCGGGGACGAGGATGGCGCGTGCTCCAGCGAGGATGAGCGAGGCGTGATTTTGATGAACTAATTTAACTTTTATTTATCCAAACATATATGCAAATCATCATGTGATTTTGAGCTAAAAATGACATATAAAATCATAATAAAGTCCAACATATAAAGTTACACATGCATCTACATCGTAAAATGAGATAAGCTACTGATAAAACATAAGAGGATTAAGTTTGTTACCTCCAAAATCGAAGAGCAACACCAATGGAGGGGGAGAGAGCAAGAACAACAGCAAGCTGAAGAACAGAGGCAGTGAGTTTGAATGGAATGGCTCGGGATCGGGGAGGAAGAAATGAGCTAAATTATAGGCCGGGATAATTAGTCCCGGTTAGGGAGCCAAACCGGAACTAAAGATTAATCTTTATTCCCGGGGCATCACCCAAACCTTTAGTCCCGGTTGGTAATACCAACCGGGACTAAAGATCCCTGCCCCGTGGACGACCGTTGGGCAGGAATCTTTAGTCCCCGGGGAAAAAAAATGTCAAGGCTAATGCTAAATTGAGATATCGTTCTAAAGTCTGTTCTCTAGTAGTGTTAAGATACTCATCGGCAGGACATATCCACAGTTGAGGCAGATCCCAAATACCACCTTTGAGAGTGGACCCTTGTAGTCCAGACCATTATAGGTGGTGACTGGATCAATGCAGCCAAAGAGGGTGAACAAAGACACTGTCCATATGGGATACATCTCGCTTTTCACCGACGAAGACTGCATTAGACCTATACCGTAGGTCCCAAGAGACAAAGATAGCACTTGTGCAGCAAAGAAACCCTTTTGGACAATCCAGCTATTGGACCAACGGCGGCACGACCCAAAGGCAGCAAGGAAAAAACTAAAGATGATTGCCACCACTGCCAATGCCTCGATACGGATCACTATCCACCTTGGGCTCTTCCACCAATCTAACTGACGCCAGGAGATTGTTGGTGTTGCATTTCCCAAGTGTCCCTCCATATTCTCCATGAGGTGATAATCCACCTTAACATGAGAAAGTGTGTTGTAAGGCTGTGTGCCAACATATATATAGGTATAACCACAAATAACTGTTTTGTTAGGTCACTTTTATACTACCGGTTTATTTCCGCCTTATGGAATTAACTACTCCCTCCATTCCAAATTATAAGACGTTTTGACTTTTCTAGATACATAATTTTGGATATACATAAGTTTTGTTCTCCTATGTTCTATGTAGCTGAGTATGGGGTGTACCCGTACTCGATAGGTCTTTGTTATTGTACACCCATTAGTCTTCGATAGGTCTTTTGTTATTATACACCTGTCGAATGTAATGGAATTAACAATAAAGATTTACTTTAAAAAATTTATTCCTTTACCTTATTGTGTATTCGACTCGGTTTCGAGTCTTTTTCTCTACTTTTTTGCGAGGGAGTCTTTTTCTCTACTTAATCGAGCATTTTTTGCTTTTTCGAGTACGCGGACCCGGTGGGTCTGTCAATAGGTGTAGTCGTTAGACAGTTCGACTGCCATGCATTCGACATCCTTCGACCGGTAACCTCAAGTTCTGAGGCTTCATCTAAAGAGTTGGACTTGGTGATCCCTATTATTTGTGTGGTTCTAGTTTGGACCCCACCAGGCGTATGACTAAAGCATTTGTAGCTAGGCAGTAGCCAGTGCCATTCTTCCAGTTACAATCGGGTAGAACGAGTGATATTCATGGCTTAGTATAAGCACACGACTTCATAGACCCTGCATGAGGCATGTCATATACTCTTTTTCCATATTCATGAGCTTCATACTTTGGCCGAACTTATTCGGCTTTATTTTTCGTTTCCTCAAAGGGCAGGTGTCCACCGAAAAATGTACTTTGAGCTCGTTCGGAATTCTCGGGAGATTTATGTGGTATTCAAGTACCAAAGGTTATAGGACTGTATCATCAACCCTCCCAAGATCCCTCTCACTCTGTCAGGACTGGATCGGTTATTGGCCCTAGTATTGGGTCGTTCAGTTTTACCAATTTATTAATGTGTTGGATCGGTCTGTCGGCCCAAGTTTTGGACCACTTGATTTTACCAGTCGGTTAATGGGCCAATGATGGACTTGGGTCCGCTTGGGGCCAGTCATCTCCGAGGCCTTATATGCAGCATGTTTGTTTGGTCATAAATGATCGCGGATTATAAGTCGGAACAATATTTTTCTCTTACACCAAACTAGTCAACAGTAATAATCCACGATCGTTTCAGCCAAAATGAACAGGTTGATGACCTCCATTAATTTTGTAGCCATCCGATCCGTAGACTAAATTGCTTGACGTGCACTGAGTTTGGTCTAGTTCTAAGTTTCTTTAAGCGAAGTGCAGGACTTTGTTTTCAATATAATAACAAAATAAAAAAACACAGAATGCTAGATCCAAAGCTCTCTATCAAGTGGGATGTTTATTAAAGAGTAAATAAATGGCATGTTTGGCATATCTCATAGAGCTTATTTTTTTTACCAAACACTCATTTATTCTCCTATTTTTATAAAGACATGAATTAAAATAAAACTAAAAATAATAGTTTATCCTAGCTTTATGTCTTATATGTGGGCTCCAATACACACAGGCCCTGTTTGGATCCATGGGTTAGAGCTAGTTTAGGCTAGTTGGAGCTCAACTAGCTCTAAAGTAGCCAAACAGGAGAGTTAGAGTGGGTTATTTGCAACTAGCCCACCATAAAAAAACTATCCCCAAAAGAGGTGATTATTTGGGCTAGTTGAGGCTATTTGAGGTGGGGTCCACTGTTTTCTCTCTACTTTCACCCGCACCAATGATTTGGAAGGCACATTTATTATCATTTTAATCCTTGTATCCAAACATCTCTTAGGCTAGAGTTAGTTCAGGGCTAATCCTGAACTAGAAACTAACTCTAACCTCTAGCTGTGCTAGAGTATCAAACAGGGCCACAGAATTCTGCACATGCCCCTCTCGGTCTCGGGTAAAGAGGCCGCGGAGGAGAAAGGTGCCGCCGGGGGATAGGCACGTCGTCGCCCGGGCGCGTAGCCACTGGAGCTCGCGGGCGCCTAGGCGCATGCAGGCTCGGCCGCCGGGGTGCAACCACAGCGGCCACCGGGGCATGACCGCTGCGGGCACGAGCGACGCAGCCGCCTGGGGACGACCACCGCAGGCGCGGGGCGCGACAAAAGCGGCCATTGGAGCGCGAGGGGCGCGGCCGCCGGGGCACTACCGCCGCGAGCGCGACCAGCGCGGCCGCCGGGGCACGAGCGGCGCGGCCTCCTCTCCCTCCTCCTCATCGCCCGTGGCGTCCGCTGTCGGGCCCACGCCGGCAGCCGCGGCGGCCGAGCTCCTCGGTCGGGTCGCTGAACCCGACGCGGACCCCTGCCCTCCGGAAGCTCGCGGCTTTTCCTCTCGACGTGGTCGAGTTCGCCAAGAACGCGCTGGCTCGGGCCAGCGCCGCCGCAGAGACCGTGGCATCCGTGCTGCGGAGCGCGGCGGAAAGGGAGGCCACCGGGCGCGTGGCCGCCGGGGCGCGGGGTGGGCAGGCTCGGACGCCAGAGCACGTGCGGACGCGATGCGGGAGCGCGAGCGAGCTCGGGTGGACCGGTGCGGATTCGGTCGGATGCCACCGGGTGGAAATTTGGGGAAGATGAGAGATAAGGACGAAGGGCATTATGGTCATTTTAATCGTTAGGTCTAATATGCGAAGCTGTTTTGCCAAATAGGTTTTAAAAATAGCTTTTGCTTCATTGAAAAAGCTGCTCATAAAGCTGAAATAAGAAAAAACAACTTCATTGGTGAAGACAAACCTCGAACCATCTTAGGGTAATACACCTATTTTCGTATCTTTAGTAATTTTGTTATATCAATCCGCCAAGTATGAGCCAGCTTGGCCAACTTAGAGTAGTCTTTCAAACTAGCAGAGCAGAGCCCTTATTTTGTTTCCTTCCGAGGCCACGCTTAGTTGTTCGCCCTGTGGGTCAGGACAGTGGAGCGACCTCGGCGAGGCGAAGTAGGTAGGCCAAGAGCTAGTGTAAGGGGCTGGAATGTTGTTCCATTATGTAAAAAGAGTAGTAAATGATAAGGCCCTCCAACTTGTCGGGCAGAGCTTGACTATGGACAACTCCTTAGAAAATAAGAATTACATTGATATTAGGCTGACCGGTACATAATCTCAGCCTAGTGTCCGTTCAAGCAATCGGCGTGTTCGCTGGTTGGTTTCTGGGCTGGTTTGGGTTGACTGGTGCTGGTTTGTTGTGAGAAGAAAACACTATGGGCTGGTTGAATAAGCATGGCTAAAACCAACAAGCGAACAGGATGAATATAGCAAGATTTGAATTTCGCATCCAAAAGTTTGACGCCGGTCTCCAGTCGGTGCAATGCGTGCACCGCCGAGGCATTGTCGTGGTGGGCACATGGAGGTGGAAGAAAAGGACTGAGAGGGGGGAGGACCGGAGGAGCCATCTCCCTCCATGTTAGCCGCCTTCTATTCACTTGTGAGTTGTTAGCTGAATTAATTTGTTTCATTGAGAAAGTTGAAACCCTGATAACTACTTTATCAATACAGAAATAACAAAATGAGGGACTGTTTAGACAACACGTGTGTATTTTAGGGCCTTCAAACACTTTTTAGCCTTCCAGTTCGAGACATGAGGTCTGGGGCGTGTTACTCTAAGGTGCAATAATTATACTTTTGCCGAGTGGTGGAGAAAAGCTATTCCAAGGATTGATAAATTTACCAGGAAAGGCTTTAATAATGCTATAACTTTGACGTTTGGACTTTATGACTCCTTATTTTGAGAATTACAAAGTACAATCGCGGACGCTTACAACGCATGCACACTTACCCCTATGAAAACACGCACGCAAATTCTACCTCTATGAGCTTCTTCGTAAACTGGGCCGACAAATCTTCGATATTGATGAATTCACTGTGGACACATCGCTATCGACGGGAACGTAGCTCCTTAGAAACAACAAATATGTTTTCCAGGGTTCCTCATCTCTCTTGGAGGACCATCGGTTTTTTCAAGGCGGAGATGAAATTGTGGTGCCTGTCTGCAGCTAAAAAGCTTGATGTGTTGGGTATAGGCAATTGCAAACCCATCTTATTTCTCTAATAAGATTCTGAAGTTTGTGTTGGAAGGGACAGTTTTTTCTCCCTCCTTAATAAAAAAGATACATGGCTCAGATCTCCCTCCACTCTGGGTCTCCAGCTGGCCTCTTCTTGGCTCTTGGTTGCAACTTGCCAGCATATATAGTAAGTAGTTGCTAAAATATCGGTATTAAGCCCGAAACTCCCAGAGCACCAACTGTATTGTATAAAGGAAAATATTCCTTTTAATTTTAACACAAGAAAAAAATATTTTTCTTTAACACAAATGTTTGGAGCTCTACCTTTGGATTAATGTATGAAAAAGAGATACAAACAATCCAAAAATAAGGGAGAGAAAGTGGCTAACTTTACAGCACTAAAACAGGAAAAGCCCCAGAGGCTAAACCCCTCCCTTGCACATAAGGAGAAACTGAGCCAAGGAAACAAAAAATTTAGTTAAAAACTTAAAATCCCTTTTGCGTTGAGAAATGTCTTCCTTCGCTTTTAGAGCAACATGTTGCGCCGTTTGGGATATGCTATCAAAGATGTGCCGCTACCTTCTTTCCAAATGTTCCGCATGGTATAGACGACCATACCATTGAAACTGCGTCTCTCCTTTTGGATCTTACCGGATATTTTCTTTCACCAGGAGCGAATCACAGGCAGCCTCAAGCTGAAATGCTGCTAGGTCAGAACTTCGTTCCGGACTGCCTGGGCAGAAAAGGCACTGCAAGCAAATGTGTCTTCACTATTCAGGGAGCCCATATTACACATCAAGGAAAATAATCTTTGTTGCTGGAAAATAAGCACATGGAGCACAAAGATATTGGAAAAAGGTGATGTGAGCACTATAAATGATATGTGAGAAAAAATAGGCATCCTATATTGGCTCCGTTCGGCTTGCTGAAACTTGGCTGAAACTAGCTGAAAACACTGTTCTGCCTGAATTGTTGCAAGAGAAAAATACTGTTCCAACTGAAAGAACCGGCCGAACAAGTCGGTTTCTAGTAGGCCGAACGGGGCCATTGTCAGTGCTGGCGAGCTCGGGCCTCCCCGGTCCTAGGCTGCTCGGACACGGCCTGCTTGTGGCACCAGCACACGTGGGCTGCACGACGGCTACGGCTTTGGTGGGAGGCTGGCGGCAGCGCCACAGGCTGCGGCACACAGGTCACTTGATGCAGCGGCAGCCAGACATCCCGCGGTGGCCTCATGGTTCACTGCTACCTTGGTCGGGGGTGGTTCTTGGCTTGCTGCAGGCATGGTGGCTTGGTTGCTAGCAGCAGATTGTGGTGCCTAGCTCTGCATGGCATCGGTTAGTGCGGCGCCGGACAAGGTCGGTTTGACGACGCTAGCACCAATGGCGACGTGTCTGCAATCTACAAGACTATAGTGCGACATCTACGTGGTGATCAGCATTGACGACGACGACCAATCTCAGAATTTGGTGGAAGTTAGGGCGGTGGTTCATGATGCGCACATGACATCCAGTTGTCAATCACCTTCACGAAGCGATTTGCTAGGGTTGGCGACTTCAGGCTGGTTGTGATTAATTTTGATCGGCGTCTCGCGACGGCTGGTCATGCATTCTAGTGGCACATTTTCGCGACTGTGACAACATGCAGAAGGTAACTCTTGGAAGACATGGATTGAGCGTGGTGTTTTCACTCACTACTGAAAACGGGATCTTTGCCGAGTGTTAAAAATCGGGCACTCAGCAAAGACCTTCTTTGCCGAGTGCCACACTCGGCAAAGAATTGTACTCGGCAAAGAGCTCTTTGTCGAGTGCCGGGCACTCGGCAAAAAAAGGCTCTCGGCAAAGGACTTCTTTGTCGAGTGCCAGACTCTCGGCAAAAGCGCGGCACTCGGCATAGGCTGCCCCGCGTAATGGTGTTCGGCCACGTCCTGCTTTCCCGAGTGCCTGCTGTTAGGCACTCGGCAAAGAAGGTTTTTTTTTAAAAAAAAATCTTTGCCGAGTGTCCCAAATCTGGCACTCGGCAAAGATTTTTTTTGGAAAATACTTTGCCGAGTGCCCCTGACACGGCGCCCGGCAAATATTTTTTTCGAAATGTCTTTGCCGAGTGCCCCAGTGAAGACACTCGGCAAAGAGGGTTTTGAATTTTTTAAAAAAATTCAAAACCCTATTTGCCAAGTGCCTTATTCTGGGCACTCAGCAAAGATCCCCTTTACGAGTGCCATGCCCTGGCACTCGGCAATTTTTTTTTGTTTTTGGTCTCCAAATTTTTTGTGCAGCCCTTTTAAAGTACCAGGAACTCCTAGTTAGAATTTGAGAATTTTTTGTGGCTTTTTGATATATTTAGTTACTTTATTTCGTTTACTTGAATTTTTTTCGAAAATTGTGATATGTCCTGGTTTGTAAGCATCGTACGTGACAACGTATACCAAACTTTCTCAAATTTTTATCATAGCCTCCACATATGATATCACGATATCTCAGCAAGTTTCATGATTTTCGGACTTTGTTTGCTTTTTATAGAATTTAAAAACACTTCGCACGTAAGTTCGCGGTCATGTTTCGTGAACAAGATGTCCAAAATTTCGGATCCGTTCCTAGATACGGCCTCACACTACACTCAGTAACATGACTATCATTTTTTGAATCATTAAATTCCATTATTCGTACCACGTGCAATTCAAATTTATATTTTTCAAAAAATTCGAGTAAACGAAATAAAGTAACTAAATATATCAAAAAGCCACAAAAAATCCTCAAATTCTAACTAGGAGTTCCTGGTACTTTAAAAGGGCTGCACAAAAAATTTGGAGGCCAAAAAAAACTTTGCCGAGTGCCGGAGCATGTGAAAGCTCTAGTTTGGTTTTGGTTAATTAATAAACCCTAAGTGCTAACCTAGTTTATCAAAGTGATTATGAGATATGTAGCACTACTCCAAGTGATGAAGCAATGGCGAAGATCATGACGATGGTGATGGCATGGTGATGATCGAATGCTTAAACTTGGAAAAGAAGAAAGAGAAAAACAAAAGGCTCAAGACAAAGGTAAAATTGTAGGAGCCATTTTGTTTTAGTGATCGAGACACTTAGCGAGTGTGGTCATATTTAGGATCGATAGCCGTACTATTAAGAGGGGTGGAACTCGTATCGAAATACGGTTATCAAAGTGCAACTAGATGCTCTAACTCATTACATATGCATTTAGGATCTAGTGGAGTGCTAACACCCTTGAAAATGTTTGTGAAAATAAGCTAACACATGTGCACAAGGTGATACACTTGGTAGTTAGCACATTTGAGCAAGGGTAGGAAACTTCACCGACGGAGTGTCCGCCCATAGAGTGCGGACAGTCCGACGGTGCCACCGGCGCACTAGACAGAAAAGACAGGGGTTCATAGAGTGACCGGACGCTGGTGGTGTGGTGACCGGACGCTGGGTTCAGAGTCCGGTCAGTAGCAGCAGTGAGCACGCGTCTCGGTCTTGTGACCGGACGCTGGCACGAAGAGTGACCGGACGCTGGCAGGGTGCGTCCAGTCAATGCTGACGTACACTGACGTGTGGTGCACAGTGGAGACATTGAGTGACCAGACGCTGGGTGAGTCCGGCCGAGCATGACCGGACGCGTCTGGTCGTGAAAATTCGCGTTTGGAACCTTACTGGAAACGACCGGACGCTAAGGTCCAGCGTCCGATCACTTTCTAACTGACGCGTCCGGTCATCACTTGACCGTTGAAATTGGGTGAACGGCATTTGAAGCCGATGACACGTGGCGCACATCGCACGACCGGACGCTGAGGTCCAGCGTCCTGTCAATCTGACCGGAGCATCCGGTCGGCCCATGTTCAGTGCAGTGAGGAGCCTAACGGCTCTATTTCGTGGGAGCTTCTATTTAAGCCTTATGGTTGGCTCAAGCTCACTCTCTTGCATATTTTCATTGACATAGCAATCTTGTGAGCTTAGCCAAAACACTCCCTCTCATCTCCATCATTGATTCATCATCTTTGTGAGATTGTGAGAGAATCCAAGTGCATTGCTTGAGTGATTGCATCTAGAGGCACTTGGTTTTCGTGTTGCGCTGCGGATTTCGCTTGTTACTCTTGGTGGTTGCCACCACCTAGACGACTCGGTGCAGCGGTGGAGGATCGGCATGAGTTGATGATTGTTCGTGGCCGTCTCCGGTGATTGTGAGGGGAGTTGTACCTTCCCCGACGGAGTGCCAAAAGGTAACTCTAGTAAATTGCTCGTGTCATTGAGTTACCTCACTTGAGGGTAGGTTCTTGCAGTGTCTAATTGTGTGGACAAGGTTTGTGCAACACCTCTTAGCCGCCGAACCACCAAATGTTGGTCGACACAACGGGGACGTAGCGTGTTGGCAAGCACGTGAACCTCGGGAGAAAATCAGTTGTCTCTTGCTCTTTGGTATTCTCCTGATGGTTGATTTCATCTTCATCTTGTGATTGGTTCATTCCTCTACACGGCGGTATAATCACCCTACTCACTCATTTATATTCTTGTAAACTAATTGTAGCAAGCTCTTTAGTGTAATTAGAATTGAGAGCTTGCTTTGTTATTCTAAGTTTATCTAGTGGAGCTCTTTAGAGTAGCAAGATTGAGAGCTCTTGGTGAGTAGTAACTTTGCAAGTTGTGTGCCTAGTAATCATTGCAACTAGAATTGTTGGATAGGTGGCTTGCAACCCTTGTAGAGCTAGAGCAAATTTGTTTTTCGCTATTTGTCATACTAATCAAATTGCTCTGGTTGATTTGTAGATTTTTAAATAGCCTATTCACCCCCCCTCTAGCCATATTAGGACCTTTCAGCATGGCACTCGGCAAAGGGGGTCTTTACCGAGTGCCAAGAATAAGGCACTCGGCAAAGAGGGTTTTGAATTTTTTTTAAAAAAATTCCACTTTGCCCAGTGCCTTCACAGGGGCACTCAGCAAAGACATTTCAAAAAAAAAATCATTGCCGAGCGTCGTGTCAGAAGCACTCGGCAAAGTATTTTTCAAAAAAAAATCTTTGCCGAGTGCCAGATCTGGGACACTCGGTAAAGAATTTTTTTTAAAAAAAAAAACTTCTTTGCCGAGTGCTAGTCCAGGTGACACTTGGCAAAAAGGCGGTTAAAAAATTAAAAAACCCTTTGCCGAGTGCCAGATCGGGGGCACTCGGCAAAGGGGGATTTAACCCCTCCAGGCTGGGCCGGACACGCACCCTGCACACACGACACACGCACGCGCCACCACCCGCGCCGCCACCGCCCGTGCCGCCCGCGCGGCCGCGCTGCACACGGTGCCCATGTGCAAGCGCCACCCGCGCTGCCCGCGGCGCCCACGTGCAAGCGCCGCCCACGCTGCCCGCGCCCTGCCCCCGGCCGCGCCCTGCCCTCGGCCACGCCCTGCCCCTGGCCGCGCCCTGCCCTCGGCCGCACCCTGCCCTCGGTCGCGCCCTGCCCCTAGCCGCGCCCTACCCCCAATCGCGCCCCGTGGACTGCCCACCCCGACGCAGCCCGTGCCCGACTCCGGCAACCCCAACTCCGACCCCAACGCCGCCCGACCCCGACGCCGCCCGACCCTACCCCTGGCACCCATCAGGTATGCCTTCTCTTGTTGTTGTCGTGGTAGTGATAGTTGTAGTAGTATTAGTTGTACTAGTAGTGCTAGTGGTAGTAGTAGTATTAGAAGTAGTGGTAGTAGTAGTACAACTAGTGGTAGTAGTAGTAGTAGAATTAGTGGTAGTAGTAGTAGTAGTAGAACTAGTGGTAGTAGTTGTAGCAATAGTGGCAGTAGTAGTAGTAGAACTAGTGGTAGTAGTAGTAGCAATAGTGGAAGTAGTAGTAGAACTAGTGGTACTACTTGATATATTCTTCTGCATGGATTGATATCCAAACTACATGGCTTCTCTTGAGACATATGTGCTTGTCGGCCATCGTGCCATTGTTTTTTGCAGGTTTTGGAAACCTCACCGTGCAGGGGAGGTTCTGCCAATTTTTTTTAAATGACAGTATTTTGTTCTATTTTTTGTAGAGAAGAGCCCGTCGAAGCCGAGTCGGAGTTCTCATCGCTATGCCGGTCTGCCTGCACCACATTGCCTCGCCACTGCACCGACCCGCCACGGCCTCGCTAGCCTGACTCTGCCGCCACCCTAGGTATAACCCCTCTTTCCGTATCATGGTCGTAGATCGCGTAACCCAGTTAGGCATCTTCTGTTCGAAAAAGATACGGTTGGAGGTATGCAGATCTTTGCATATCTATGACCGTATCTGTTTCGGATTGTCCACATTTTTTGGACACCCACGGATGCGTAGATGGGTTAGTTTCCATGGTCTGCTCCGGTCCGAGATAGAGTTTCGGCATCACCTCCCTGTTGTTCTCCGGATACGCACTCTTCTTTGGCAGGACGTGTATCTGGAGAACAGCGGGGAGGTGCTGCTGAAATTCTGTCTCAGATAGGAGTAGAGCATGGAAACTAACCTCATCTACGCATCCGCAGGTGGCATTAGGACCTATCCTCACATATTAGACAGTAGGAACACCATGTAGATGCAATTGATGGTTACATTACTCGCTGATACATATGTTAGAGGATGGATGACCGTTAGTGGATGTACACGGGCTGGAGAAGTTAGAGTGATTACACCACGGAATGGATGAACAAGACCGATGCTTTCTTGAATAGTGCATTTGGCAAGGCTGCTAAAGGACATTGCCTAGTTTTGTGTCCCTACAGCAAATGTGGAAACAGAAAAAGGGTAAACAAGGTGGAAATGGATAAACATCTTATGAAGAATGGATTTACACTAGGCTACACCCGGTGGGTCCACCATGGTGAAGCCCATCGTATGAGAGAGGAGGTGGTGAGACCACGGGTGGAGGCTTTCGATGCTGATGCCGGGGTAGCAGACATGTTAGATGACTTTCACCAAGGACAGTTCGATGAGGGACGTGAGATGGAGGAGATGGAGGCAGCCGCATAGGCGTTCTACGACATGATGGACTCGGCACAGAAACCCCTTCACGATCGATCAACGGTGTCTCAACTGGATGCCATTGGACGCTTAATGGGGTTGAAGTCTGAGTTAAACTTGAGTGGACCTGGCTTCGATAAGATGTTGGCCGTGATTGGCACCCTGCTTCCAGAGGGCCACATTCTGCCAAAGAGCATGTACGAGTCACATAAACTCCTTTGTGCACTTAAGATGCCGTATGAGTAGATACATGCTTGTCCAAAGGGGTGCGTCCTATTTAGGAAAGAACACGAGCATGCAAAGTTCTGTCCAAAGTGTAAATCCTCTAGGTACCTGGAGGTAGACTCTGATGATGGCCAGAAGAGACAACTTATGATCCTTGTGAAAATCCTATGGTACCTTCTATTCCTACCGAGGATCCTACGGCTATACATGACCGAGAAATCCGTGAAACAGATGACATGGCACACAAATGGCAAATGGTACAATCCTAACAAGATGGTACATCCATCCGATGGTGAAGCTTGGATCCGCTTTAATGACAAACATCATGACAAAGCAGATGAGGCTCGTAATGTACATGTCGCGCTGGCAACAGATGGGTTCAATCCTTATGGAATGATGGCTGCCCCATACACATGTTGGCCCATCTTCGTTATCCCCCTTAATCTTCCCCCCGGTGTCTCCTTTCAACGACATAACGTATTCTTGTCGTTGATAATTCCTGGACACCCAGGGAGTAATATAGGTGTGTTCATGGAGCCCGTGTTTGATGAATTGGTCCATGCTTGGGACGAAGGGGTATGGACATACAATCGAGCTACAAAGACAACCTTCAAAATGCATGTTTGGTACCACTACTCCCTGCATGACTTCCTGGCGTATGGGATATTCTGCTCCTGGTGTGTTCACGAGAAGTTCCCATGCCCAATATGCAAGGAAGGTGTGAGGTTCATTTAGTTGCTGAAGGGTGGCAAGTATTCATTGTTCGACAGATATCGTCAATTCCTACCTCTTGACCATCCATTTAGACAAGACATCAAGAACTTTACGAAAGGTGTCAAAGTGACAAACCCTGCACCGTAGATGATGACTGGTGCCGAGGTTCATGCTCAGATAGATGCTCTCGTGCCCAATGAAGAAGGTGGTTTTGTGGGATATGGTGAGCAACATATATGGACTCATATCTCGGGCATGACGAGGCTCCCCTATTTCGATGACCTTCTTCTGCCACATAACATTGATTTAATGCACACTAAAAAGAATGTCGCCGAGGCACTTTGGGCAACACTCATGGACACTGAAAAGTCTATGGACAACCCTAAGGCTAGAGTAGACCTGGTAACGTTGTGCGATAGACCAAATCAAGAGATGCAGCCTCCTAGTCGTGGCAAGACCTAGAGAAGGCCTAAGGCTAATTTTGTCTTGAAAAGGGACCAAAGGAGGGAAGTACTTGAATGGATCAAGACACTAATATTCCCTGATGGGTATGCAGCGAATCTAAAGAGGGGAGTGAACTTAGGCACTCTACGAGTCAACGAGATGAAGAGTCATGACTACCACATATGGATTCAGGGGCTTCTTTCGGTGATGGCTCAAGGCTATGTCCTGGAGCATGTCTGGCAAGTACTGGCAGAGTTGAGCTACTTATTTCGCCAGCTTTGTGCCAAGGAGCTCTCTCGGACCGTCATTGATGACTTGGAAAAAGTGGCACCCGTGTTGCTTTGTAAGTTAGAGAAGATCTTTCCACCCGGCTTCTTCTTGTCGATGCAACATTTGATTGTGCACCTCCCGTATGAGGCACGGATGGGGGGGCCCGTGCAGAACCATTGGTGCTATCCAATCGAGAGATGTTTGAATACTCTTCACAAAAAAGTAGAAATAAAGACAAAATTGAGGCTTCCATTGTAGAGGCATACATTCTAGAGGAGGTGTCGAACTTCATAGAGAAATACTACACTGAGAAACTTCCTAGCGTTTATAATCCACCCCCTCGTTACAATGCTGGCGAAAATGAATCGAACCTCAGCCTTTTCCAAGGGCAACTCGGAAGTGCAAGTGCATTGACCACTAAGCAATTGAAAAATGAAGATTGGCGCAGTATCATGCTATATGTGTTGACCAACCTTGTCGAGGTGCAGCCGTTCATTGGGTAAGTTCTAAATGAACTTGTTTCATTTCGCCGTATGTCCTTGTTTCTTCGTCCAACCCCCTTGTTTCTCATTGGTATAGGGAATTTCTTCGTCAATCCTGGCATGGATCAAGGCAACCTACCCCGCAAGAAAATGATACCCTTCTTTCACAGGGTGCGGGACCAGGGAGCCCTGATTTCATTTATTGGTTCAAACAGAAAGCCCAAACTGATGCGCCTATAAGTGACGAGCTGAGATAGGCTGCAAACGGTTGTGCCGTTAGGGTCAAGTCATTTACCAGTTATGATGTGAATGAATATCGTTTTCACATAGCAAGCTACGAGCAGAGTCGGCCCAATCGAAAACCACAAACAGCGGAGTTGTTACGCCCGACACTGATGGACTCGACTATTATGGAAGAATTGAAGAAATCTATGAACTATCATTCTATGGTTCCAAACCTCTTACTCCTGTCATATTCAAATACCACTGGTTTCATCCTGGAGTAACGAGACGGACCCCTAAGCTTGGGCTAGTCGAGATTCGACAGGATTCTGTCTATCTAGGAAAAGATGTCTACATTGTGGCTCAATAGGCCATCTAGGTTTATTATACGTCATACGCGTGTAAAGACGTCAAGCATCTTAAGGGTTGGTCTATTGTGCACAAGGTATCGGCACACAGTAAACTACCTGTCCCAAATGATGAAGATTACAACTTCAACCCAAACACATATGATGGAGAGTTCTATCAAGAAGAGGGCCTACAAGGGAGGTTTGACATAGACTTAACTAAAGAGATAGGAATGGAAGTAGACAATGAAAGGGATAATGATGAGGACGCTGGAGACGAGGTGCGAAATCTAAAGGACATACAAATGCTTGAGTGATTACGTTTAGGCAATGACAATGAAGACAACATTCCTCCTTTGGATGGTGTTGATGAGTTGGACAATGTTGATAGTGATGACGAGACCTATGATCTAGCTAATCTCAATCATGAAGATTATTTCTAATACATGTAATACTATGTTTTTTGTAATTATGTTTTATTTATTTTTGCAAATATTTCTAATACATGTATTACTATGTTTTTTGTAATTGTGTTTTGTTCATTTTTGCACCTATTTCTAATTACGTCTTGCTTTTCTTTTTATTGCAGGTGATTGAACAAAGATGGCGGGCAACCATCATAGGTCCGTGAACTCGATTTACCAAAGACCACGCCGACTATAGGAGGAGGCGGAGGGGGCGGCGGAGGGATCGGACAGGAGGAGGAGGAGGACCGCCAGACGTAGGAGGGGGCCGTCTCCTCCCACGCCGTGTGAGGAGGAGCCAGAGGAGGAGGTGGCGCCCATGGACGAGTCGGATGATGAGCTGGTTTGGCAGACAAACGAGGAGGAGGGGTCACATGAGGACGACGAGTTGGAGGCGGCAGGCATGGGTTCCGCTTCCTCTGACTCCTCTTCGAGTGTCTACTTGCGAAGTCCCACAAGCCTCCCACAGGTTCTGCTTCCTCACCAATGCCCAGTGATTCGCCCTGAATGGCAAAAGTAAGTAACTTTATATGTTATCACCACTACTTCATATGATATGATGAAAAACTAATAATTTTTCTTAATCACTTGTGCAGGAACTGGGTGGTTGTGTTGGGTGGTTGCGCATGGCTAGTCAACGGCATCTGGGGTCTTCTGTGCAGGCAACACTTCCCCAGCATTATCATGTACGCATCGAAGACGGAGCCGACCTACTCGTTTGACCACTACGCCGTCGCCACTGATGCGGAGTACCCCAACAAGGCGGCGCGGGTGAAGGCAGAGTTTTGGGTAAGTCTCCCTCGCACAACATTGCTCAATATGTCGCATTCATTGGATTTTTCTTGAAATAATGAATGGATACATCGCTTTTGTATGCAGACTTATTACAGATGCGAGGAGGGATTTGAGGCCAGGGCGGAGCAGGTGACTACCAAAGCCTGTAAAAAACTCATCACCGACATGCATCACGAGGTGCGCATCCAGGCCATCATAACCTACTACGGGTCAAAGCTTAGAGAGAAGAAAACCAAGAAAGACGCAAGAGAGATGCAGCTGACCCGGGAGCAGTACCTTAAGGTAAATGAAGAACATCAATATTGATTCGTTTTGAGATTAAGTTGGTTAAATTTGATCTTCTTATATGTCCAATACTTGATGACGTGTAGATGATTCCCTGGTGGTGCCAAGCATACCCCGAGTGTTGGGCGATGATGGTGGAGAGGTGGTTCATGGAGGAGTACCTCAAGATGCACAGGGATGCTCAGGACCGTCGTTTGTAGATGCAAGGTCCAGCACACCATCAAGGCAGCCGCAGCCTCGCCGGATACAAACAAGCATGGGTACGCGAATTCATTTATCTATTGTGACGCTCAGTTCTGCCTGATTTCTAATCATCGTGTTGTCTTTCTCGCAGTCGGTGTCACATAGTGGCCAGGCTTGCTCGGACTTCCAGGCATGGTGTATGACCCACAAGGGCAAGGCGACGTCCGACATCTCCTTCAACTTGGAGGACCTGCCCAAGGCATACACGAACCCGAGCGTCCACTCCCGCATCAGTGAGTACACTGAGGTGGCGAGGTCGCTCCATGGGTCAGACCACGATCCGAGCACCCAGGACTTCAATGGAGAGGCCATCATGAGGGCGGGGCAAGGCAAGAAGCATGGGCGGTTCTGGCTTGACGACAGCGTCATCGACACAGCCTCTACTCCCTCTCTCTCCTAGATCCGAGCACGGAGTACGAGCGAGAGCCCGGCCATTCGGTCGACGCACTCAAGGTTATTCCTGTTTTACTCGTCATACATTGATCTTTACACACCTTAATTAGCTTTGCATTACTGAAACATTGGAGTGAAATATTGCAGGCCTGGCTGAAACAAGAAATGAGGGCAACGTTAGGAGCTGGAGGCCGGGCACCAGAGGATGGTGGCCCAGCTGGAGGCCGAGCGGGCCGAGCGGCAGGCCCAGGCGCAGAGGCTGACGGACATTACAGAGTTCCTACAAGGGCTTGGGCAACGTGTGGGCTTCTCTCTGCCAGCTGGGCTGTTGGTTCCACCTCCGTCTCCACGTCCTGCAGCTCCAGCTACTCCTGTGAGTATGAAAGTTTTTTACTTTCGCTTGTGCTTTGCTTGTATGGCCTCTACCTTCCTAGATTAGCTATCCAAATAATTTTGTCTCACATGCAATCTTTTCTTCTTTGTGTAGTCTCCATCTGATGGTGGTTCGAATAATCCACCTCATGCACCTCCGAATGATGGACCTTCACCACAGTCGCAGTGGCTGAGATGAGTGCACGTTGTATTTTTTTCATTTGTTGTTCACTTGGTAATGGACTTATGATATACTTGTGATGCACTTGTGGACTTTGATGGACTTATGGATTTATTTAGATGGACTTGAGCACTTGTTATTATATATGTGATATATATTGTGATGAATATGATATGTGCGGATGGATGTGTGGATGGATGAGATATATATATGATGGATGAGATATATATGTGATGAATGAGATATATATGTGATGGATGAGATATATATGTGATATATGTTTGTATGAATTTATTTGTCATGATGGAATGTAAAAAAAATTGTCGTTTTGGGTCACTTTGCCGAGTGTTGCACTCGACAAAGGACCCCGTTGCCGAGTGCCATGGTCACAGCACTCGGCAAAGCTGAAAAAATGGGCGCTCGGAAAACCATTTTTCCATCTTTGCCGAGTGTCATGACTATGGCACTCGACAAAGAATTTTTTTTAAAAAAAAATCAAACTTTGCCGAGTCCGGCCAGAGGGCACTCGGCAAAGATTTTTTTTTAAAAAATTCAAACTTTGCCGAGTGCCGGCAAGAGGGCACTCGGCAAAGAATTTTAAAAAAAAATCAAACTTTGCCGAGTGCCGGCCAGAGGGCACTCGGCAAAGAATTTTTTTAAAAAAATTCAAACTTTACCGAGTGCCGGCAAGAGGGCACTCGGCAAAGAATTTTTTTTAAAAAAAAATTCAAACTTTGCCGATCGCCGGCCAGGGGGCACTCGGCAAAGAATTTTTTTTAAAAAATATATAAAAAATCTTTGTCGAGTGCCTGCAGGGTTGGCACTCGGCAAAGCCACCGTCAACGGGGCTGGCGCCGTGATGGTCGCTTTCTTTGCCGAGTGCCCCCGGGGCTCTCGGCAAAGTCTTTGCCGAGTGCCCGATAAAGACACTCGGTAAAGAGGTCTTTGCCGATCAATTTTTTGCCGTGTGTTCTTTGCCGAGTGCAATTTGGCCTTTGCCAAGTGCTCGGCAAGAACCTGAATCCAGTAGTGACTGTCTTATGTGCTAGCACCGACTTTTAGGCTAGCACCGCAGCACGAATCACACATGCCAGTGACCTGATTGGTGTGGCTGACAACTCGCTCGTGGCGGCCCACTTCTGCCAGAACCTTGCTATGGACTTGTGGTTTGGAATGGGATCAGAAGTCCTTGCTCTACTCCGATGATGCTGATAATGGTGATGCTTGTGGGTGTCGTATGCCTCGCTGGAGGCATTGTCTCATGTGCCCTCTTCCCTATTCCCACCTCTACCTAGCTAGAGGTTTTTTTTCCTGGTTGTAAAACCAGTGATGCTATTTCAGTTGGCATTGACGGCGTCTGCGGATGCCATTTCCCCCATGGAGATATTGCTTTGTGAACCCTGGTGGTTGTTGCATTGGGTGGAGTGGATTTTGGTTTAATGGGCCGCTTTGATTGTGGTGGTCAAACGTGTCATTGCTAATGTGGTGTGATGGTTCTCGGTGGTGGTGGTCTAGAGTGTTCGGTGTTTACTTTTGTATGTACATGTTTACTTCTTTATTAATAAATAGACCGGGCATTTAACCTGCCAGCTTCTCTTAAAAAAAAGGAAATACCCCTTTTGCTTGTTTGGGGCAGTGCTTCGACATTAGGATCCTGAAATATCTATTTCAAATCAGGGTTTATTGCTCTTCTCACTACTACTGTGTTCTCATGTTGCATTAGTCATGATAGCAGTTATTGAAGAGAAAACTCCAGTGAGTAGTTAATATGTGAACAGAGCAGCACAAGTGCTGGTTATTTTGTTCGGCGTGGCTAGCGCCCGGACGTCCGAACGCCCGTGCTGCCCGCCCCCATCCGCTTTGATTCGCCCCTTCCCCCACGCGCACCCTGCCCCTGTCGCTGCGCCCGCCGCTCCTTCCCCCTAACCCCATCTTCTCTCCGTGCAGGTGGGACCTAGGAGCGGAGACAAATGGCTGAGGACGAGCACGCCCATCAGCAGGCCCCCAACGCCGCGCGCCCCGACCGCTGGCCCTCGCTTGCCCCGTCCGCAGGCCCCTGACTCGCCGCGCCCCATCCCCCTCGGCGCCTGGCCCGTACACCCATCACTCACCACACCCCCATGACTCTCCAAACAATATAAAACACTTTAATGCAACATACGTTCAAATAGATAAAACATTTAGAACATACACTTGCAACATATATATGAAACATATGGAACATCCAGATAAAACACTTGCAACTTACAACACGAAAACACTTGTTGCAACATAAGGCTAAAATAGATAAAACATTATTAACATACTCTTGCAACATATGTGTGAAATATATGTAATATCCAGATCAAAACGCTTGCAACACACGTCTGAAACAGGTGATACATTTTGAACAAACGCTTGCAACATACCTCTAAAGCACTTGCAACATGTGCAACATCCCGATCTACTTTTGCAACATTTATATGAAACACTTACAACATTCATATGAAAACATCTGAAACACTTAAGACATACATTTGTAACATAGGGGGAGGGGAGGCCGGGGCCGGTCAATTCCGGCCATCGGGGTGGGGGCGCCGGCGGTGAGCGGCGGCGCGCGGGACCACCAGCACCGGCCGTGCTCGTGGGTGCCCTTGGCTCGGCCTGGGACGACCTGAGGCGCCCTGGCACGTGCGCCCAACGGCCATTGGTAGGAGCAGCGGCGGCGCCCCATGGCGACGAGGCATCCCGATAGTGCTGGGGATGGGAAAAAGGTCGGGGAGGCACTCTGCTGACAGCGGACGTGAGAGAGACAGTGCGAGAGTTGGGGAGGGCGAGAATGGGGGAGAGCATAGGCGGGCGGCGCGCGCAACGACGCAGGAGGGAGCGGCGTGGGTGGGAGTGAGGAGCGAGAGGCGCAGGTGGAGCGTGTGATGGGTGGGAGCGAGGAGCGAGGGGCGCAAGATGGGGTGTGCGGCGGGAGGCATGCGACGATGGACGAACGCCCAGATCTAATCATTATCATATTTTGTTTGCGCAGGGAGCTATCTCTATCACTAGTTGTTGCTTTCTTCTCCTGGATTGGTGAAAGGCACACCTTTCCTTTCACCTACTCTGTGTGACTGTTCTCAGATATTACCATCACAATGGGAAACTCAAATAGTCTCTGTTCTGACAGCGCCACGTTAATGTGACACTCTCATTAATACTGGACTGCATTCGACTACTAAAGCACCAATTTGTGTTGCTCTTCCAAGCTTCCAGCAAATGAGGTATATAATATAAACATTCATTTGCCTAAAGCAGAAAAGACTGAATTGCACAAAACACTGGGTTTTAGCACCAAGTTAGCACATAGATAATCCCAAAACTTATCACTTCACACTTGTCGGTATTGATGACACAGGTGATCAGCTTTTTCATTCTGGTGTATGTACAGAAACTATAATACAAGCAGGCCCTATGTTGTTGGTACTATAATTCACATATCCTACAATTTTATGCACACTCGGTTCCCTTCTAGTTGAATTTTATAGCTCAATTTCCTGGAGTCATGATCTAGGCCATTTTGCCAATAGTGGTGCTTGCGCTGCTTCCTCATCAGTGCTGTCTGAAACGACATCTTTTGTGCCTTTATCCTTGCTTCCTGGGTTAAGCATCCAAGCAAAACAAAAGGAGATTGCCTGTAAAATATTCAGAATTTGAGAAAAACAGTCAGTACTGATTCCAGTTGCATACTGACATTTTCTATCACCCTGAACCTGAGAGGAAGAGGACTGACCAAGAACAAACTAGCAACGATAAAGCTGAAACCTTTGCAATCGAAAGGTGCTTCCTCTGAAATGAAGTAAGCTGAAACAGAGGAAATGATGAGAGAAAAAATACAAAAAACATTGTGCATGTGGCACAGAAATATATGAAAATTTTCAATTTGATACCAGAAAGTCAATTGCTTACAAGTCAGTGGACTCATAAATAGTGGTGCCAACAATATAGCTACAGATTGCACGGTTGCAATAAACCTTGCGCTTTTCCCTGTAAAGATAATACAATGAGACAATGGTGCATATGGTTAGGAACTTTTTTTTAAAACTGCTAGCAGGAATATGCTAGGCAAATATATTGATAGAGGAGACATGGTTAGGAACATAGGAATTAGGATAGAAGTTTTCAAGTTTGAATTACTAATTAAAGCCAGGGGAGGTCAGGATTGTATATGTACCTGGTCACTTGAGAGTACTTCACCAGAAATGATCGCATATATCTGCAGAATTGCATATTTTTCATGTAAACAAATTTACGAATATCACTGGAATGTATTAAAATATAAAAGGCATCTTTTTCTGAATATTTTTCAGACACTGTCACCTTAGATTATTATTTTTAACTGTGAAAACTTGAAGTCATAGTGCATACAGGACAAATAAGTAGGATTGACTTACTGCTGGTTTGGCTAGAACATAGATGATACCCAATGAAGAGCTAAAATATGGAACCTGCAGGATACAGTAGAAGGTAAATGGACAAAGCTTTTGTAACTGTACCAAGTGGTAAATCCATCAATATGTGATAATTTTTCTTAGAGCATCAATTAGTTGAGGTTCGTTAATGAAAACATAAATCAATTGATGACTTCAGTAAATTTGATTGGATACATACCCACGAAGCCCATGCAACACCATAAAGCAAAGCCTGGAAAAAATTTCCCCAAAATTAATAGGTCAATATATCAAATTAGTGAATCTGAGACTAGTAAAACAGAGTACAAAATCTCAGTGCAATAACTTCTCACTTACATAAGCAATGGATGCGAGTATTGAAATACATAAGACGCCTTTTTCACCAATTATGTGGCTAAGAAAGGGGAGCACCAGAATCTACAGTATGAAAACCGTATCATAAATCCACAGATAACTAACTTGACAATTGGCAGGCCATGCAACATATATATGTTAGTTTAGTTGGTATAGAATAAAATCTTGAAAGAGCACCTGTGAAAAGATTGAACCAACGCCGACCACCATTAGAATTTCTGAGAACTGATCCTTGTCAAAGCCGAATACGGACTTTAGGTAATACTAAAAAGAAAAGATAATTAAAGTTCCATATAGTTTTTTTAACAATATATCATAAAAAACATAAGTGAGACAACCATTTACCATTAGAACGTCGCTAATGCCAATCATGCCCAATTTATAAAAGAAGGCAACATATGAGATTCTCCTAAGTGTTTCACTACAACATAGGAAGACAAGAAATCAAAAGGAATGACATTATGCAGAAGCTGAAATAAAGGCATTCTTTAATAAAAAAGGAAATTGCAAACTTTTGTTAATTTCAAAACTAGTTAATGTTCATTGTATACAACTATCAAGATGTGGAAGCTGAAGAACGTTTCTTAACTCCCTTCGTGTGCGATCTACCAGTTGTATCATGTTCTGTTTAGTCCCTTCATAACTTTTTTAAAACAATTGTGATAGAAAACTGTTAATTTTGATAATCAAGAACTCATATAGCACTTTATACATTCCAAATTTTTTGTCCATATTACTCCTTTTCTTCAAGAAAACAACATTTTTTAATTGTTGAATACCACTAAACTAGCACATAGGCATGAAGCACAATGTTATTATTTAGATTGATACAAGGAAAAACATATAAGTATAATTAACATTTTCCCTCATGAACAAGGAGGGGTAAAACACTAAATAGATTTTTACATGAATTTCATTATTCATCATGAATTCCTTGACTATTTAACTTTCATGCTCAATGTGCAAGGGTTACCTGTTTTTGACTATGCTAATGTTCTCCTTGATAGATTCCCAACGTTCTTGTGGTAACTTGACAAGCAAAGATGACATCGACAAATGCTGAGAAGGTGTAGAAGAAGCTCTTTGGACTGTCTCAACCAAATATATTTTCATGTAGAGGATAGAACAGATCAACAAGACAATCGAGACCTAATAAACCAAAGTAAAGCACTTATAAGATTTAATGTTAGCAAAGAGAAAGTACATAAATTGAAATTGTGATGCAACTATATAAGTAGCATTAACTACCGATACCTCAAAAATCCACCTCTCAGGCAGGAACCTTGAAAACACGCTCCCCAGACTGTGCGCGGCAGAGAAAATTCCAGTCATGATGCCAAATGCAGCTGCCCTCCTTGATGGTTCAACTGCATCTGCCTAATTTAGCATAATGTTTTTTATAACCCTTGAATCACTATCTGTTATTCACAAACCACCAAACAAATATAGCCTAAAAAACATCTGTTTGATTGTTACATCTCTGGTTTCAAATTACTTAAAACAATGCACACGAATAATCCTAACATAATATTTCCAAGCACGAACATGGTAAATTAGGGAGCTTTTCTTCTTTCATTACAATTTAAGCAGGCATATAGTTACTTTTTCGCACAGCATTCGACAAAGAGCTTGTTTGCCGAGTGCCCAAAGGATTGCACTCGGCAAACCCCCTTGCACTCGGCAAATTGACTGTTTCCGGTAGTGGTGGGTGGGTGGGGTGTGTGTGTGGGAGGGGGGTGGCTTTTCGAAGCGGCTCCTCTGAGAGCCAGTAAAGCCCCTGCCTTCGATTTGTCTTTGCCATTGGGATTGGTTAGAGCCCAAGGCCTCTGGTCTAGCTCCTAGGCAGAGTAAAATTCGTTGTTTAGTCGCAAAAAAAAGTAAAATTCGTTGCAAAATCCAAAAGTTATTGGCAACTTTGTTAAAAAAAATGTCATGCTAATACTTTGTTACTGATAGATGGATAAAACCATAGTACTCTCCCGGACATAATTTTACATCTAGAAAAATGCCAAATAGTACGGGGAGGAGCAGTTCAATGAATGATATATATATGTGTGTGTGTGTGTGTGTGTGTGTGTGTGTGTGTGTGTGTTTACCTACAAAGACGTACGAGGAGACTAGGATTACTATTCTCACCGTGTAAGCAATAGCGAGGCAGAATATGGTTCCTTGGCCAATCATGCATGAGAGGGTACGCAGAACAAGGTAGACATACACAGCAGTCCTTGAATTGTTCCAAGCAAGCACAGCTGCAAGTAGCATCCATGAGCAATAAACAAGTATTAGTACCAAGTGCAGATGGACTACTATATATGTACAAAAATGCCCACATTGACATATTTTCTTATTATATTACCAAACGGGATGATGGAAGTGGAGGCAGTGAGAAGGATGAGAGGCTTCCGGCCATGCTCATCAGCCAGCTGGCCCATCAGAGTGAACCCTATCGTCCTGAAAATCCCTCCAACCTGCAATCAGAAAGCAATTAACTGACGAAACAACATGCAACCACTGAATGAACAAGAACCTGATGAAGAACACATATGATTGTCCTAGAACATCAAACGGCCGGAATAATGCAGGGTGCTAGGAAGGAAGGAATTGAAGGCATACCGAGGACTGCAGGCCGGTGAGGTAGAGGGCCTCCGGGCAAGACCAGTCGTCGGCGGGGCAGAGCGCGGCGGTAACCTTGTCGACGAGCGCCGGCACGGTCATCTCCTCGGCGACGCCGTAGAGCACCAGCCCGACCATGAGGTGCAGCACCGGCCTCATCATGACGCTCATCGTCGCATCGCCTTGTTGGAAGACACCCATTATATTTTTCTACTCCTAACGGGGGCTCAGCTCGATCAATCGGTCCTTGAGTGCTGGTTAGTTACAGGGCGTTTGGCAATGGACCAATTGCAGGCGCTTTATAAGAAGCAGCCGCGCGCGCCTTTTTTTTTTTTTTTCATTTCACTTGGGTAGAGAAGGACAGAAGGAAACAGCACCAGGAGAAGGTGAGGTCAGCTAAAATGATTGCTACTTCTTTTTACGAGCAATGACATGTCATAGAAAGGAAAGGTGCTGCCGTGCTGGCACTTTTTATGCCACGCTGTCACGTTTAGTCGATACTCCATTGTGGATGATCTTTTTGTTTCGTTAATCTGCAGCAGTAAGAGAAAACTACAACCTAAAAACTAATTATTGGGGAAGATAAATAAAACGTGTTTTGGGATTTTGAAGGTCTTGCCTCCAACAGAACAAGAAAATCCAATCTCTAATGAGAAAAATAGTGGATTGGGGGAGGAAAGGTCTCCCTTTTATTTGAGGGGTGGGAGGCTATGATTTGAGGGACTGAAAAAAATTCTTATTAGGGTTGGGTTTGAAAATTGCTGGAGCTAAAAGATCTCTAAAATAACAGTTTTTTTCTCATTGGGGGTTAGGAAAGGGGGACCACTGGAGATGCTCTTAGGCTATATTGGATTATGGATACATTCAACATATTGTTCGGGGCAAGATTTGGTCAAAGTTAAACCTTAATAAACATCAACAACTTTTAAAAATGTTTTAGTTTGGAGACATGCAAGACAAATATGTAGATTTGTATTGGAAAACCTTGGCAAATATCATAAAACTGAAGGTCCTTCAAAATATATTCTGGCTCGACACTTGTCAGAATAAAGATATATCTATAAGTACTTCTATATATGCTTCGAAATTAACCACTTCTATCCTTGTTCTTGTAACAAATTAAATATATATATTTTCATAAACCAATTTTCAAATAAAATCTCTACTCGTAAGATATCCATAAGTAATATGCCCTTATTTTGGGGGATACAAATCTTCTTGTTAAGATTATAATCATATAATTTATCTTGCCATGAATAAGTGATGATTTTTCTAATTTAGATTAACGATAGATAAAACATCACCTGATCATGACCGGATCGGATGAACGAACTATATATAAAAAGCCTAATAATTGATCCCAAGCAAACAAAACACAATATGGGCAAGGAAAGGACTGACGATAGATTATGGCTCCAAGTCAGCATCCGGCCGGCGGCGATCTCCCGTGCACAGCAACAGCAACAAACACCCATGCCGCCCATGACAAAGCGCGCGTGTGCCGGGAGCGGGGCAGCCCGCGCGCCGCCGCAGCCGGCGCGTGGCCGGCGCGCGCCATACCTGCCGCGGACGGAACGGGCGGGCTTCCCCTAGTGGCTCTACACGACAAACGCCAGGGACGACGCAGCAGGTGAGATTTCCAGTCAAAAGTTAAGGGCCATCGGCTATCCTATCCAACAAGCTGCTGCTGCATTCATCGTATAAAGCTCTGCGATGATTAGCCTGTTGAATAATCTGGATCTGAGTAGGCTGGTCGTCGTCGTTGCGTCCCAAGCATCATATTCATCAGATCTTGCGTCTAGTTTCGCCTGAGCCTGACAGCGGCCGGCATCCACAAGATTCAGAAATATTCAATATTATAGGATATATGTTCTTGCTTGTAAGCAGGACCATCCGACCCGATCACTCGGCATATGTCCGACTTCGATCTGAGCAGCTGCAAAGGGCACCAAAAAAATCATGACATATGGTCTTTGAAAAAAATTAAAAAAAACATGACAAATCCTGATCTGCGCCGCTTTGGCACTGACATGCTGTCAGCGTGGCTTTTTCAGCGTAGCTGCATCTTCAGCTATTGTGCCTGGGCCGATAACAAGCTCCACTGAAGAAGTGCCGGCGCCAAGGCCCAAGAGATCCCGCAAGCCCAGCACCCGTGTCTTCGGCCCAACATGGATTAGTTGAACACTGGGTTTGGTTGGAGGAATCAAACAATTCTGGACAAGGTGATGCATCTTCAGATTTGGTGAACTCATTTAATTTTTTTACACTAGTATTAATTATTACATTAAGACGAATGAGTTGATGACACATTAACCTATTCTATTCCACAAACCAAATAAAAAATATTAAGTGAGAAGATGATAGATAAACTCATTCCTTAAACCAAACATTATGGGCCGGAAGAATGGGCTGTCAAATGATGGGCCCATGGGCCACGGCCAGATGGAAATGGTGAACTTGCGTCTCCCGACTACCTCAGTATGATGGAGTCACGTGGTGGCCTGCCGTGCCATTATGTGATTTTTTTTCTTTCTTTTTTCCTTCCTTTCATTTTGTCTTTCTTTCTTTTGTTCATTTGATTCTATTTCATTCTATTCCCTATTTTTTGTTTCTTTTTTATTTATTTTATTTCATGAGATGTTCATATCTTTTACTTTCATTTTTACTTCTCTTTATTTTTAATTTTACTTGAAATAATTATTTTACTATTATTTTTATGTTTAACTCTTTTGTTTTTTATTTCATGAGATGTTGCTACAGTACCTATCAGATGTTTTAATCGTTTATTTTGATTTGTTCACGTAATACATATGTGATATTTAATGATGTATTTTTTTTTATTATTATTCACACAACGCCCATAAGATGCTCCATGGACCATGATGTATTGTTTTTGTTCACGTAGGATACTCCATGATGTATTTTTGTTTGTCCATGTATTACCTATGGGATCAATGCTATGTTCTTTTATTTTCTATTTCCCAATATTACGTGGTTTTTTCCTTTTTCCATTTTCTTTATTTTTTCTTATCTTTCATTAATTTTTTATATTTATATTTTGTTTTTTATCTATATTTTTGTTATATATTTCATAGCATTTTTATTGAGATTTTTCTTGATGTATTCTAGAGTTTCTCCCTAGTATTCATGTCCATACATGATGTAGTATGTATGTTGCTATGTTCATATAGTATCTATAAGATGTTTATGGTATATATTAGGTTGTTCTAGTAATATTCCTATGGTGTTGTATGTTTTCTTATTATATATTATTTTCTATGCATTTGTTCTATATTATATTTTATTTATCGTTTCACTTATTTACATTTGATTATTATTATCTTTTTCATGAGTAGGGCTGGCCGTCGTTGCGTCTGAAGCATCATATATTCATTAGATCTTGCGTCTAGTTTAGCCTGAGCCTGACAGCGGCCGGCATCCACAAGATGCAGGTAATATTATAGATATGTTCTTTACTTGTCAGCGTGGCTTTTGCAGCGTAGCTGTATCTTCAGCTATTGTGCCTGGGCCGATAACAAGCTCCACTTAACAAGTGCCGACGCCAAGGCCCAATAGATCTGGCAAGCCCAACACTTGTGTCTTCGGCTCGACATGGATTAGTTGAACAGGGCGTTTAGATTTGCCGAATCAAAACCATTTTAGATGGGGCGTGGCTAACGTCCGAACGGCGGACGCCCATGCCAGCCCCGCATACAACTACTGACTCATGTGCAACTGCTACGCCTGCACACCCGCTCTCGCATGCCGCACGCAACTGCTGCGCCAACACCCCCGCCCCCACATGTTGGTGCACGTACACATGCAGCTACGCGTCCCATGCCCAGTGATGCGCATGCAAGTGGAGACCATCCACGCCAGCTTCGCTTGCTGCGACATGGGGACAGCTATGCCCGCGGGGACCCCCTTTTCATGCGTCCGCTGCCTACGCATGCTAATGTTACAACATTAAACACTTATGCAATATACGTCTGAAAACAGTTGAAACATTTACAACACACGCTTGCAACATATGTATACAGCAACTGCAACGTTTACAACATCTAGATAAAAACATTGCAACATACAAACTTACAACATACATCTAAAATAGATGAAACACTTTTAATAGACATTTAAAACCTATGTGTATAGCCACTGAAACATATGCAACAACCAGATAAAATATTTGCAACATACGTCTGAAACATATGAAACATTTGAAACTACACTTGCAACCTATGTGTATAGCCAATGAAATATATGCAACATCCAGATAAAACATTTACAACATACGTCTAAAACAAATGAAACATTTAAAAATACACTTGCAATATATGTGTATAGCCACTGAAATATATACAACATCCAGATAAAATATTTGCAACATACATCTAAAACAGATAAAACGTTTAAAACATACACTTGCAACCTATGTGTATAACCATTAAAACATATGCACACATCCAGATAAAACATTTGCAACATACGTCTGAAACAGATGAAACATACACTTGTAACATACGTGTATAGCCATTGCAATATATACAACATCCAGATGAAACACATGCAACATCTAGATAAAACATACATCTAAAGCGCATAAAACATACAGAGCTCAATCCCATGAAGTGACAAAAAATTTGGGCCAATACTCAGCGCCTATGCTCCTATCATAAATAGGCAAGCGACCTGGCCAGCCTTGCAACTGGCTAAGCTCCTAAGCTAGTCGGCCAAAGCAGCAACGCGGCAGGCACCATGCGTCAGGGGAAGCTTGGCCTAGGTACAGACAACACACAGAGAGAAGATCAACATGGCAAGCAGTAGCAAGCCTAAGGCACTAGGCCGCAGAGGGAAGCGCGGTAGGGAGGCTTGCTGCCCTGGGCACGTCTGCCTAGAGACCTGGCCAACTGATCCAGCCAGCAGCGGACGCAACAGGCTACTAGTCCTCTCTTTCTATGGTCACCCGCAGCGTGGTCCCCATGCGCCACATGCACCCCGAACAAGTGGTTGCACGCGCTCCCAAACGCTGCCTGGCAGAAAGGATGGGTGCGGACCCCGCCTGACTATAAGTGCACCACCCTCTTTTTTTCTTGGGCATAATGCTCATGGGTCAGTCCGTCCGTCCGGATGCTCTCAACCAAGCATTACCGTTTTAGATGAGATGATATATCATGAGTCTATTTTTAATTTTTTAAAAGAGAATTTTATTTTGGTCTCTGCAAGGGTTTTGCATACAACTAATTTTTATAATAGTTCTAGATTCTTGTTGTTTTTAGCCCACAAAAAGCAAAACCAAACAAAGGGATGATTAACTAAATGCTAAGCCTTTTCAACGACGACCATCTATCTTGGTGAATATTTCTAAGACATGTTGCTCTTCTTCTGCAGAGTATTTTAGAAACGGGTCCAATAAGCTGTCCTAAAAATAACCTGCAAATAAGAGTATAGTCGTTTTTATAAAAAATCTCATTGTTTCTAAATAGCCAAACAGACCAAAAGATTGCACTTGCCCCACACACAAATCAGAGAACGCAAGTATTAGTCTATTTGCCAACGCGCTAGTAGCGCAGTGGTGAGCGCTCCGGTCATGGAGGCCACCCACCCGTGTTCGAATCCTAGTTGTGGATCGGCCGGGTGTGGCACCGGGGTTTTTCCCTAAATATATGCAGGTCCTGGACACTCACGTGGCGCTACAATGGGACTATGGCGTGCCCATCGTCTACGAGGCTCGCGTGGCTTCGGTGATCTCCAGAAGGACGTTTGAGGCGTATAGGTTGTAGCTTCTAGGGGTGTGCATGTGTGGTGCTGTGAGTGTGTTGTGTAGAGTACAAATAATACAACTTGTACACTAGGAGTCCAATCTAAAAAAAAGTATTGGTCTATTTGTATCAACCCATACCCTAAATAAGTCGGTTAAATCTTTTGGTGGTTCGAGATAAAAACCCACTTGGTAGACTCTCCAAACAAACCTAGCCACATGACAATCAAAGAACAAATACTGGATAAATTCACTTAAAAAAAGGCTAGATAGGTGTCGGGTTCATAAACCCGGGGTCCCTCACGGACCGGCTTCCCAACAAAGGCTCGGCCCAGCAGACAACATTGCGAACGACGCACGGCTCCTGGGCCGGCCCAAAATACCTAAATGACAGGCCAGAAGGATGATCCAAATCTCTGACCGGAAGGCCTGGCCGAGGAGGAACGACGCCTGCTTCTAACTTTGGCCCGCCTCTCCGATCGAAGCACTCGCTTCCAACTCCGGCACACCTTCGGACATCCTCTACGACCGAAAGGCTTGGGCAAACACCACCTCTGACTCTGACCCTGCACCTCTGACTAGGGATGCGCCGAACCCCTGCTTACAGTTCTTCTCCGACTAGCGCAATCAGAGCCGACTATGGCCAACCGATCGGGGATGCCCGCTCGGTGAGGACTAGGAAACGGATGAAGAGAGTAAGGCAGGGCACTCAAGTCAACCGTAATACCAAGGACCATACCCTATACACATGCAGGACAGTACCGATAGGGCATGTCAGAACGGTACCATGCACCCTTCCTAGCATGTCAGAACTCAAGCAGTGTTGTGGGCGCCGACATTTGCCCTATAGTGTTGTGGGTGCCATCAACTCCCATGCCAAACAAACACGGTAAGGCTCCCCACATGCCTCTGGGCATCAACAGTGTTGTGGGCACCGGCATTTACCCTACCAAGCGAGCACGGTAAAAACCCTTGCATGCCTCTAGGCATCAATAGTATGGCAGGCACCGACGTCTGCCATATCAGAAGAAGACGATGCGACCTCCCACATACATCTGACATAAAACAGTGTTATGGGCGCCTATAATCATCCTGTACCCGATGGCGTGGGCAACAAGACTTAACACACGTACACTCCCTCTGTTTCTCTCTCTTGTAAGGCCATCCCCTTCATCTATAAAAGGGGATGCACTTTCTACCAAAAGGGGAGATCAGTTCACTTACGATCGATTCAAAACACCACAACAGAACCACCAGGTTCATACCTCGAGCACACACTCGAACACTTAGCGCACATAGGAGTTCCCGCCTCTCTCGTCCTTTTGGTCCCGAGTCCGACCGAACTTCTTGCACCCCCATCTTTCTCCTCTTCGTTTGTAACCCCACTGCAAACTTCGAGCACCTAGGCTTAGGAATAAAGTCACCGAACGACTTAAACTGGACGTAGGGCACGTTGCCTGAACTAGTATAAACCCTATATCATTGAGTGCTAGGCCACATCCGATCACAATTTATGACAAAACTACAAATATTTATGTGTTGGTCACTTTCTGCACTGACAGTTGGCGCCGTCCGTGGGGAAGACGCTATACATTCACACTTTTGGTAATCGTATGACCCACTTTTCCGCCACCTTCGCCATGGTGGACTCAAGCGATATGACTCGTTGGAGTTTCCCGCACTCCCACATGTTGGGATGTGGGTTCCACACCCGTCTATGAGCTGTCCTAGGCCTTTCTCTTTGGAAGCCTAGACTTCGTCGCCGACCGGCTCGGCGTACTACACCTCCACGAGGAGGCACTTGTTTTGGGGCCCATGTAACAAAACCAACCAATTATACGAGATTAAGTAAGAAAATCTTCCGCCGAAGCAGATAATTTAGCGAACTTAAGCCCGTATAACCTGGTAGTCCGTGAAACCACGAAGGATTTCAAACCAATCGACATACAAACCAAGATCGTACAAGTTTAGCAAGGACCGTCACACGTTACATAAAGTTCACAACGATAGTAGATACATCAGAGTGTAGAATATAAAGTTATTACAAACCAAGTTCAACAGAAATAGCGGAAGTAAATAGTTTTAAAGCCACACACACACTTTTAGTTCAGATACCGTGCCAGTAGGTAGTCATCTCCAACAAAAGCATCAGATGAGAGATACAGAGTGACCAATTGCCCTTGGTCCTAGTTGTCACCCATCGCCGGATACAGACAGTTAATGCAATAGCTATAGTACATTTGACCATCTGCAACAACAATGGGAACAATGCCCTGAGTACGAGAAGGTACTCAGCTAGACTTACCCGTCTTAAACCAAAATAAAGCGATACCAAGGATTATGCAAGGCTTTCTTTAGTGGACTAGCTGACTTATTTGCGAAAAGCATAAGCTATCCTAAAAACATCATTTTAGATACTTTGCATCATCTTTATTATAACCTATTCATCTAGGTAAGCACCTGTACTATACCAATCACATGATTAACCGTTAACATCTAGTTACCAATTTAGCTTTAGCATGTCCATACCATCCAGATAACCATCATTGTTCCATAATAATTACTACGATGCCGTAGCTCGAGTCAAGTGCTCACTATCCAGGAGCGATGGCGATTCGAATCGATTCCTAACCAGCTGGTGATTTATTCCTCACACAAACCACACCCACCGATCAAGTGAGCTACAGATCACCAATGACACTTTTCAGGTAGCCGCGGGACAATCTGGAGCCGCAGTACCCAGGGACCGCCCGACTGCCAGGAATCAGGTCACACCTGCCCTTGGACTCACTCTTCACACCCCTGTCATACCCCCATCAGCACCAATACGCGCACTCATGTAGATCCCGGCCCGAAATGTGCCACTAGCTTCGTGGTCGAAATGTACTTTATTCGGCCAGCTAAATGTGAGGCATGCGTTCAACATGACAAGAAGGACGAGCAACGATCGGTCCTTAATCGACACAGACGGAAACTAACAGCACTCCAGAACCCTGTCTGGTTGCCTCCAACTTTTCCGTCCGGTCTCCAGTTTTCCATCACATATGGTTATAATCTAGGATATCATTCTTTCCATAGCCAATTTCTTCCAGTAACCACCTATAATGTAGGTGATCGAGTATCACCGATCGCTACCGGTCTAAGCAAGGCTAAGCAGTTATTCGATCCTGACCTAACAGGGAGAAGGTAATAAGGTAGGCAAGGATAGTAATAAATGCATCAATGGTTTCAATCAACTCCTACAACTTAATGCAATAATATATAACTCATATATATATATAAAGAATTGCTTTTATAAAGTAGGAGACTTATAATGCTCCGGGGCTTACCTCATTCGAATGAACTAGGATGGTGATCCACGCACTCCGGCAAGTCCTCTCCTTGCTCCTCTTCCTCTGGCACCTCCGGTGCCTAGACTTCTTGTGGATCGGTCCCGGTCTGCTCTTCCTAAACTGCCACTAGCAACTCCTCCTGCAATCCTGTATGATGCAGATGTATAAGTGCTAATGCAGAGGTGCATCGGAGAGATGACATGTAATGATTATGATGCATGAAATGTATAGGTCGTAGCAAAGCTCTTCTACAAGGTAGTCAACATCATCCAAGAACATATACTACTATCTACTACGACAACCACTGTACTAGCATACCGAATCACCACAGCAAACTAAGATGCTTCAAAGATAAACCAAAGCGAACATTATTAGCTAAACTCGCATTAAAGAAGATTGTTTTATTTCATGTTAAATCAGGGCTACCACAACAATCTATATTTCTGGTGCTTATAAAAATCTGAGAAAATTACAGTAGCATAGTACTACTCTAAGTAGACTACCATCAAATTTTCATGTCATTTAGATAAGTAAAATAGCTTACACAAAAATGACAAGCTAGGGCACAATTATGAGCATGAAAATACTTTGCACTATGAAAAGTGTCAAACAACAGGTTTAGTATTTTTCCTATGATCTTCATAGCATACAATCACTGTACAAAAATTATCACATGCATGTTTTATGCAACTTTGGCTCTCTAGTAAAATATTAAAAATCAGCCATTAAAGGTACTTGAACTACACCTCAAAATTTTCCTACAGGACATGCATGACTTCTATTTTTACTGCAAAGTACATCACTCAAGAAGACTAACAAAATTAGAACCATATTTTTCTGAGGTATACTTTATTTACTAGACATTTTCTAAGAAATCAGCATTTAATCAATTTAATTAAAGCTACACAGAAAAGTATCACGAATTGGACATGCAATATTTCTAACAGATAGATCTGGTGATAAGAAACATGACCAAAATTTGTTTCATTAGATTTGGACCAAAAATGACCAAGATATGGTCTTTTTCCAAGCTTTAAACTAAATCTGAAAAATCCTTTTTCTTATAAACGAAAATCGGTTGGATCCTAAACTGCTATGTGCACCCAGATCTGCACCCAAGACTACACTAGAGAGACAGACAGGCGGGTCCCAGCGGGTCAACCAGCCCCACTGGTCAGCCGACCGAAGGCAGGGGAGATCGGTTGACCGGCCACCGCTCGACGATGGCGAGCAGTTCGGCGAAGGGGGTGGCACCAACGTGCACAGCACGCTGCCCCGCACCGATGGAAGTATAAAACGGACCCCCTAGCTATAGCGGAGGAGGTCGCCGGTGGCAATGGCGGTCGCGGCGGCGCTGCGTGAGGTACGCCAGCCAACTCCGGCCATGGCGGCCCGATTTGAGCTTGGTGTGAGCATCAAGGTGACGTAGGGAAACTGAGGGAAGGGAGAGGAAGGAGGGATAGAGCTCCGATGGTGGTCGGCCACGGCGAGCACAGCCTTGACTCTGGCGGCAATGGCGATCCGTGGCGGAGAAGAAGAAGAAATGGCGCCTACCTTGATTCTCCAGCTCGGTGGCGAGGTGGAAGAGCTCCAGACGACAACAATGGAGTCACGGACTAGCTAGAGTGAGAAGCGAGGCAATGGCGAGGGTGCACGGGCTCGGCGGAGCAATGGCACGGCGGTGGCTTTTCTCGGTGGCTCCAGCGTGCGCGAGAGAAAGAAATAGAGGGTGAGGACGAGTGGGATGGAAAGTGGGCGCGGCCTTCAAGCGTTCGCCAGCGAGCAACGGCGTCAGGCCGGCCACGGTGCGTGGCAGCCACGCGGCGGCCAGGAGCTATCACCGGTCGGCACTGTGCCGAGTTCAAAATTTCAGCATTCAGTTGAAACAACGAGTTGACTGACATCGTTACTTGATGGCGCTAGATCTCTCAAATCGTGGCGAATCAGTGCAAATCGTATACATGAAAGTTGTAAATCTATGTTAGGGCTACAACAATGCTTTAGACTTTATTAGCTAATTCTCAAAGAATAACGAGTTGTATCAAGCCAAAGTCGAGTAGATGAAACTGGACTTTGATTTCTGACTTAGAAAATTCTAAGTGTTGAGTCAGCACCACAATCCGACTTGTGGGCCCAAATTGAACATGTTGTGCTCATTTTCATGAGTTGGTCATAAAACAACTTTTGTTCCTTATAAAATTTGCTACAACTTTGCTTTAGGTTGCTCAGACATGCAAACATTCTAAGCTGTACTTTTTAAATAGTCAAACCAAAAAGTCCTAGGGTCAAAACAAGTCAAACCATGATTTGGAACCTTAATTAGGCAAAATGATCAACATGAACATTGTTCCTAATGACTTTCTAAGCATAGCTAAGATGTTTAACAATATATTTAGCCATACCACACATTGGTCATACAAGAATCAAGCACTGAATGTACTGAAACGATGAAAAACAATTGAAATGATACTTTTGTTTCATAGTCATGTTTCACATGTTTCAAGTGATATAAGCTCATGAATGGATGAATGATGCTCATGTTCATGGAATGCAAGTGCAATTATGCAAGCATAACACCAGGGGTGTTATAGCCCTCCCCACTTATAAGAATCTCGTCCCGAGATTTAGAGTTACGAACCATTTGTTATAAAAATCCTTATAAGCGTTTTGAAGATACTCTCCTGTTTCCCACGTCGCATCACCATCATCGTGATGACTCCACTGTATCTTATATGTTCTTACCACTTTATTCCGAGTGACTCTGTCCTTAGTGTCCAAAACTCGAACCGGTTGCTCATGGTATTCCAAGTCTGATTTGAGCGGAATGCTCTGAGGTTCTATTCTCTCTTCTGGAATACGCAAGCACTTCTTCAACTGTGATACATGGAAGACTAGAAAGATTGAACCCATCGCTTCTGGTAACTGTAACTTATAAGCCATGGGACCCTTCTTTTCTACGATCTGGTACGGTCCTACAAATCTAGGTGCAAGTTTTCTCTTTACACCAAACCTTTGCACTTTCTTCATTGGAGTGACCTTTAGATAAACGTAGTCACCAACTTGAAATTCTAGCGGTCTCCTTCTCCTATCGGCATAGCTCTTCTGGCGTGACTGTGCCGCCTTCATGTTTTGTTGGATAATATGGACCTTTTTCTCAGCATCATCAACAAAATTGACTCCGTAAAACCTTCTTTCTCCTAGCTTGACCCAATTCAATGGTGTCCTACATTTCCTGCCATACAATGCTTCAAATGGAGCCATCTTTATACTCTCTTGGTAGCTATTGTTGTAAGCAAACTCTACCAAAGGTAACCATGATTCCCATGAACCCTTAGATGACAACACACAAGCTCTAAGCATATCTTCAAGAGCAGCATTAACTCGCTCTGTCTGCCCATCTGTCTGTGGGTGGTAAGCTGTACTCCGAATCAAGCTAGTACCCAAACCTTTATGAAGATGCTCCCAAAAATGAGCGGTAAATTGTGACCCACGGTCAGACACGATAGTCTTTGGTATATCATGTAATCGGACAATCTCTGCAATATACTTCTCAGCATACTGAGGTGGTCAAAATGTTGTTTTGACTGGTAAAAAGTGAGCTGATTTGGTAAGGCGATCTACAATTACCCAAATCGAATCATTTCCCTTTGGTGTGGTAGGGAATCCGGTGATAAAATCCATACTTATATCGTCCCATTTCCAATCTAGTATTGACAAAGGTTGCAACATTCCTGCGGGTCTCATGTGAAGAGCCTTCACTCTACAACACATGTCGCAACGAGCAACATAAGCTGCAATCTCCTTCTTCATCTTCGTCCACCAATAACGAGGTCTCAATTCTTGGTACATCTTGTTACTTCTAGGATGGATAGATAACTTAGAGTGATGAGCTTCATCCATCAATTTGTTCTTGAGCTCTCATTCCTTCGGTACAACCAAACAGTCCTTAAACCATAACACTCCTTGTTCATCCACTCTAAAGTGCTTGGTTGGTTCTTTCTGTATTTTCTCCTTGATATAGAATATTCCCTTATCTGTTTTCTGACCCTCAATGATCTTGCTCTCCAAGGTACAGCTAACCTGAATATTATGCAACACAGCAGGATGTAACAAATTGAACCCATCTTCAAACAATGGTTGCACAGTAAGAGAATGTGACTTCCTACTTAAGGCATCTGCTACTACATTTGCCTTTCCCGGATGATAGTGCACATTCAGATTATAATCCTTTATCAATTCTAACCATCTTCTTTGTCGCATATTCAATTCAGACTGAGTAAATATGTACTTGAGACTCTTATGATCTGTAAAGATATTGCACACATTTCCAAGCAAGTAGTGTCTCCAAATCTTTAGAGCATGCACAACAGCCGCAAGCTCTAAATCATGTGTAGGATAGTTAACCTCATGCTTCCTCAACTGACGTGAGGCATAAGCAATAACTCTCCCATCTTGCATCAGGACACATCCTAAACCATTCTTGGATGCATCACAAAACACGTCAAACGGCTTCTCTATATCTGGTTGGGCCAGAACAGGAGCAGTGGTTAGCAATTTCCGCAAGGTGCAGAAAGCTGCCTCACACTCCTCTGTCCAAGCGAACTTATGATCCTTTTGTAATAAACTTGTCATCGGCTTGGCAATCTTTGAGAAGTCCAGGATAAAACGGCAATAGTAACCGGCTAATCCAAGAAAACTTCGAACCTCATGAACTGTGTTGGGTGCCTTCCAGTCCATAACCTTTTGTATCTTACTAGGGTCCACCGAGATTCCATTCTCAGATAACACATGACCAAGAAAAGGAACTGTCTTCAGCCAGAACTCACATTTACTAAACTTAGCATACAACTGGTGGTCTCTAAGTCTAGTCAAGACAACCCTCAGGTGCTCGGCATGATCCTATTCGTTCTCAGAGTATATCAGAATGTCATCAATGAACACAATCACGAACTGATCCAATTCTAGCATAAAGACTGAATTCATCAGATACATAAAGTATGCAGGAGCATTTGTCAAACCAAATGACATGACAAGATACTCGTACAAACCATATCTGGTGGAGAACGCAGTTTTGGGTATATCTTGTGGTCTAATCTTGATCTGATGGTACCCTGATCTCAAATCTATCTTGGAGAACACTTTGGCTTTTGATAATTGATCAAACAAGATATCAATCCGAGGTAAAGGATACTTGTTTTTAATTGTCACCGCATTCAGTGGTCGGTAATCCACACACATCCGTAAGGAGTTATCCTTCTTCTTCTTCACGAACAGTGCGAGACATCCCCATTCCGAGGAACTGGGATGAATCAAACCCTTAGCCAACAGATCATTGAGTTGCTTCTTCAACTCGGCTAATTCATTTGGAGGCATCTAATACGGCCTTCTTGAGATTGGTGGTGTTCTAGGGATTAACTCAATGGCGAACTCAACATCTCGGTCCGGTGGAAGACCAGGTAACTCATCTGGAAACATGTTCGGAAACTCGCACACTACTGGAATCTTAGCTATAAGTGTAGTTTGGACTGCACAAGTTGTACTGGCCAGCTCTATTCTCCGAGGTAAAGTTACTTGAAATGTACCTTCTCCAACAGGTTCTTTGAGAGAAATGTTCCTTCCTCCAACATCAATTACTACTCCCATCTTATTCATCCAGTTCATTCCCAGGATTACATCCAGAACTAACCCTAGCATAACTATCAAGTTAAGCTTATACTGCCTGTTTGCTACACATAGGGTTACTCCTCGGATTATCTGATTAGTTAACAGATCAGCCCCAGCTGAACTGATCTGATAAGCATATTCCATTTCAACTATCTTTTGCTCATACTTCCTTGCAAATGCTTGACTTATGAATGAATGAGACGATCCAGAATCAAACAAAACGACTGCAGGATGATTGTTGATAGAAAACATACCGGCTGTCACGGGTTCTCCTTCCGGGATGTCATCAATGGTGGTGTGGTGCACACGAGCTTGGTACTGATTCTGCTGCTTCTTGGGATATGGGCAAAACTTCGCAAAGTGCCCAGATTGATTGCAGTTGAAACACGGGCCTCTTACTTGAGTAGCAGCTCCTGTTGAACTGCCTAGTCCAGTCTTGGCTTGTGGCACCACCATCTTGAATGGCTTCTGATTCCTCTGAGGTTGCTGGGCATTCTGATTCCTATGTTGGGGTGGCCTGAACCTCGCACTAGGGGCAGGCGAACGATATGCAGAACGGTTTGCCATCAGGGCCCTTGGCTGGGACGGACCCGACTCAAAAGCTCTCTTGCGAGTCTTGGAAGTAGCATACACATTGTTGTTCTTCTCTTGCTTTAAGCAGTCACTAACAAAGTCATTGAAACCCATCCTTGTGTTCGTACCCACGTGCTTCATCATCTTGGGATTCAGACCTCTCTTAAAACTAGCAATCTTTTTGGCATCGGTATTCACCATGTCAAAGGCATAGCGACTCAGATTGTTGAATGCATGTAGGTACTGGGTCATAGTCTTAGTACCTTGAGTTAGGGTGAGAAACTCTCCAAACTTCATTTCTGTCAACCCAGGGGGAATGTATGTTCCACGAAAAGCTTCAGTGAATTCCCTCCAAGTAATTTGGGCATTAGGTGGAAAAGTGGTGCGGTGGTGCTTCCACCACATTCCCGCAGGGCCTTGCAGCGGATGAGCTGCATACTCAGTTTTCAATACCTCGGTCATCCTGAGAACACGAAACTTATCTTCCATGGTGTTTATCCACTCTTCTGCATCCAACGGCTCTGCAGCTTCTTTGAAAATTGGTGGTTTGGTGTCCATAAAGTCCTTGAAACTGCTATGCTGATTCACTTCATGTCCACCTAGGTTTAACCCACGGCGGGTGTTGTCAGCAATATGGCGCAATGCAGCTTCCATGTTCTGCTGCATGCCCTCCATATTGCGTTGACTTCCAAGGAACTGTGTGAAGAACTGTTCCGCAGTGTATGGTGGAGGAGGAGGTGGTGGTGGTTCACGGTTCTCATTTCCAGCAGCACTACCACCTGCCTCAGTAGCGTCGTACACGGTGCGGCGAGTGTTCGGCATCTGCATATTTCAGCAACAGTAATCATTAGGCGATGTTGTAGAAATTGCAGGTGAATGGAAAGAAATCATGCCGTACTGAATTCACTGGAGAGAATAAATTCATACAATAAAATAGGGGCACAATAATTCATTCCAATTACACAACATCACTAATTAGATTACTTAAGCACACACATTGCGTCCATTACAACCGGGTTGCCAGCATACATACACTGGACTTTTTATGCGTTCAGATATCGCAGTACTAGCCAAGTTCCAACACATGCCAATTCTCATAAGTTCGAAACAAGATACATCAGGTTACAAGCGACAAAAGAAAGGTCACCGCGATAGGACCTACACACTAGCGCAAGGCCACTAGACTACTCCTCGGGGCCGTCGTCGGGGTCGGAGACGTCACCATCGCCCCCAGGTGAAACTACAGGCTTGTCCTCATCGATGTCCATACCAGCAGCATCTGGAGGAGCATATGGGCCAACCCCATTGTATAGCGCGTGAAACTCCTCATGCAGGTTGACGTTGTACTCCTCAAGCTCATCGACTCTCTGTCGCAGAAGGTTCCTTGCGTTCTAGGCTTCATTCCTTTCCTGAACCAGCTGTCCAATCATGCGGTCTGCATTGTTGTTGGCCTGAGTCAACGTATGCACCCGCTGCATAGCTCTGTTACCTCTCTCTGCTGCCTGGTCCCGCTGTAAGCTCATATCAGCCAACTGCTCCTGCAAACTATCTATAGCACGTGCTTGCTGCTTCTTTTGCTTTCTTGCCTTGAGCTTATCATCACCACGCAAACCAGTCAAAGTCCAGTAGGTACACTCAAGACCCTGGTATGCTCTGATAGCGGCAAACATCGCACTCATAGCATGGTTGTTGCTAGCCTGTCCCTCAGCTAGACCTCTGACCAAAGCACTTCCATGAGGCTGAACCCAAATAGCATCACGAGGATCATCCCTAGGAAAAGTGCCAGCTAGAGCTGCTGCCAGCTCTCTAGGAAATCTGCTCATGATGTCCTTAACGACACGGAAAGCTGCTCCCTCTGCACCCTCAACAGGAGTGTGACCCTCAAACTCCAAGTGCCAACCATCCCACTCTGGAGCATCACCAAGAGCAGGAACGGTGATCTCTACCACTGCGAGTCCATCCTCTGCTAACTGGCTCTCATTCCAAGAGTACACCGGCTCTTGACCCTCTGGGTACCCCACATCATGGAGCACTCTCCAAAGCAAGGTCGGCATGCCAAACTCGCTCAAGAAGGTGTCCGTGGTGCGGTGCTCCCTCAGGGCCAACTGACGTCGAGGTGCTCTTCCTCCGGTGGACTTACGGGCAGTCTGCTTTGTGCGGGCCATCTGTAACAAATTTTGTTTTTATTACCCACGTGAGAACAAGGTTAAGTTGTCATTTTTATCAAAATGAGATAATCAACTTATAAGGGGAGGAACAATGTCATGAATGATATGTAACAACATGATGTATGCACGTTCCGTACGTTCTCACAACTTAGGAAAATTAACAATCGCTAGCGGCATAGACGGTGGCATACAACGGTCTCTCATAAACGCAGCTAATACGTACTACACGATAGCGCTGTTATGTACCTACAAAAGATCCACTTCAGCCCAACCCTGACATTATGAAAATTATGCACGAAAGCAGTAAAGTAATCTACTCGCTCTACACGCATCCCCAGATATGCGTACAACGGTAGCAACTGCCCGAACCATCGTCCTATCAACGGCATCGTCACCTCAGGACGGAATTTTCCCCACACATTAGATACCTTCATACAAACACGCGTATGGCATGTAAATAATCCAGCATCATATAAGCACTTCCCTAGATCGGCAGTGTGTCCAACCATGCTCTCACAACTCTCACCTACCGAGGCGTAGAGGCAACGGATCCATACATTACCACTCAAGTGAATGGCACTCATACAATAGCACGCCGTATGAGCGACGAAATAGAAATATGATGCAAAGACCCCCGAGTTAGTACTTAAATAAGCCACCTAAAGTCCTTAACTGGGCATATAGGATATGACCACTGGCACACTCTTAAGTTTTAAATTAAAGGTTGAAACACCTATATACTATAAGTTCGTAATTAGTTTGGTAACACAAAACCCTTTTGTTTTAAATACACGCATGAACAGTAACCTGCTAAACCTTGCTCTGATGCCAGCTGTAACAGAACCGACCAATTATACGAGATTAAGTAAGAAAATCTTCCGCCGAAGCAGATAATTTAGCAAACTTAAGCCCGTATAACCCGGTAGTCCGTGAAACCACGAAGGATTTCAAACCAATCGACATACAAACCAAGATCGTACAAGTTTAGCAAGGACCGTCACATGTTACATAAAGTTCACAACGATAGTAGATACATCAGAGTGTAGAATATAAAGTTATTACAAACCAAGTTCAACAGAAATAGCGGAAGTAAATAGTTTTAAAGCCACACACACACTTTTAGTTCAGATACCATGCCAATAGGTAGTCATCTCCAACAAAAGCATCAGATGAGAGATACAGAGTGACCAATTGCCCTTGGTCCTAGTTGTCACCCATCGCCGGATACAGACAGTTAATGCAATAGCCGTAGTACATTTGACCATCTGCAACAACAATGGGAACAATGCCCTGAGTACGAGAAGGTACTCAGCTAGACTTACCCGTCTTAAACCAAAATAAAGCGACACCAAGGATTATGCAAGGCTTTCTTTAGTGGACTATCTGACTTGTTTGCGAAAAGCATAAGCTATCCTGAAAACATCATTTTAGATACTTTGCATCATCTTTATTATAACCTATTCATCTAGGTAAGCACCTGTACTATAGCAATCACATGATTAACCGTTAACATCCAGTTACCAATTTAGCTTTAGCATGTCCATACCATCCAGATAACCATCATTGTTCCATAATAATTACTACGATGCCGTAGCTCGAGTCAAGTGCTCACTATCCAGGAGCAATGGCGATTCGAATCGATTCCTAACCAGCTGGTGATTTATTCCTCACACAAACCACACCCACCGATCAAGTGAGCTACAGATCACCAATGATACTTTTCAGGTAGCCGCGGGACAATCTGAAGCCACAGTACCCAGGGACCGCCTGACTGCCAGGAATCAGGTCACACCTGCCCTTGGACTCACTCTTCGCGCCCCTATCATACCCCTATCAGCACCAATATGCGCACTCATGTAGATCCCGGCCCGAAATGTGCCACTAGCTTTGCGGTCGAAAGGTACTTTATTCGGCCAGCTAAATGTGAGGCATGTGTTCAATATGACAAGAGGGACGAGCAACGATCAGTCCTTAATCGACACAGATGGAAACTAACAACACTCTAGAACCCTGTCTGGTTGCCTCCAACTTTTCCGTCCGGTCTCCAGTTTTCCATCACATATGGTTATAATCTAGGATATCATTCTTTCCATAGCCAATTTCTTCCAGTAACCACCTATAATGTAGGTGATCGAGTATCACCGATCACTACCGGTCTAAGCAAGGCTAAGCAGTTATTCGATCCTGACCTAACAGGGAGAAGGTAATAAGGTAGGCAAGGATAGTAATAAATGCATCAACGGTTTCAATCAACTCCTACAACTTAATGCAATAATATATAACTCATATATATATAAAGAATTGCTTTTATAAAGTAGGAGACTTATAATGCTCCGGGGCTTGCCTTGTTCGAACGAACTAAGATGGTGATCCATGCACTCCGGCAAGTCCTCTCCTTGCTCCTCTTCCTCTGGCACCTCCGGTGCCTGGACTTCTTGTGGATCGGTCCCGGTCTGCTCTTCCTGAACTGCCACTAGCAACTCCTCCTGCGATCCTGTATGATGCAGATGTATAAGTGCTAATGCAGAGGTGCATCGGAGAGATGACATGTAATGATTATGATGCATGAAATGTATAGGTCGTAGCAAAGCTCTTCTACAAGGTAGTCAACATCATCCAAGAACATGTACTACTATCTACTACGACAACCACTGTACTAGCATACTGATTCACCACAGCAAACTAAGATGCTTCAAAGATACACCAAAGCGAACATTATTAGCTAAACTCGCATTAAAGAAGATTGTTTTATTTCATGTTAAATCAGGGCTACCACAGCAATCTATATTTCTGATGCTTATAAAAATCTGAGAAAATTACAGTAGCATAGTACTACTCTAAGTAGACTACCATCAAATTTTCATGTCATTTAGATAAGTAAATAGCTTATACAAAAATGACAAGCTAGGGCACAATTATGAGCATGAAAATACTTTGCACTATGAAAAGTGTCAAACAACAGGTTTAGTATTTTTCCTATGATCTTCATAGCATACAATCACTGTACAAAAATTATCACATGCATGTTTTATGCAACTTTGGCTCTCTAGTAAAATATTAAAAATCAGCCATTAAAGGTACTTGAACTACACCTCAAAATTTTCCTACAGGACATGCATGACTTCTATTTTTACTGCAAAGTACATCACTCAAGAAGACTAACAAAATTAGAACCATATTTTTCTGAGGTATACTTTATTTACTAGACATTTTCTAAGAAATCAGCATTTAATCAATTTAATTAAAGCTACACAGAAAAGTATCATGAATTGGACATGCAATATTTCTAACAGATAGATCTGGTGATAAGAAACATGACCAAAATTTGTTTCATTAGATTTGGACCAAAAATGACCAAGATATGGTCTTTTTCCAAGCTTTAAACTAAATCTGAAAAATCCTTTTTCTTATAAACGAAAATCGGTTGGATCCTAAACTGCTATGTGCACCCAGATCTGCACCCAAGACTACACCAGAGAGACAGATAGGCAGGTCCCAGTGGGTCAACCGGCCCCACTGGTCAGCCGACCGGAGGCAGGGGAGATCGGTTGACCGGCCACCGCTCGACGACGGCGAGCAGTCCGGCGAAGGGGGTGGCGCCAACGTGCACAGCACGCTGCCCCGCACCGATGGAAGTATAAAACGGACCCCCTAGCTATAGCGGAGGAGGTCGCCGGTGGCAATGGCGGTCACGGCGGCGCTGCGCGAGGTACGCCGGCCAACTCCAGCCATGGCGGCCCGATCTGAGCTTGGCGTGAGCATCAAGGTGACGCAGGGAAACTGAGGGAAGGGAGAGGAAGGAGGGATAGAGCTCCGATGGTCGTCGGCCACGGCGAGCACAGCCCTGACTCCGGCGGCAATGGCGATCTGTGGCAGAGAAGAAGAAATGGCGCCTACCTTGATTCTCTGGCTCGGTGGCGAGGTGGAAGAGCTCTAGATGACAACAATGGAGTCGCGGACTAGCTAGAGTGAGAAGCGATGCAATGGCGAGGGTGCACGGGCTCGGCGGAGCAATGGCACGGCGGCGGCTTTTCTCGGTGGCTCTAGCGCGCGCGAGAGAAAGAAATAGAGGGTGAGGACGAGTGGGATGGCAAGCGGGCGCGGCCTTCAAGCGTTCGCCAGCGAGCAATGACGTTAAGCCGGCCATGGCGCGTGGCGGCCATGCGGCGGCCAGGAGCTGTCACCGGTCGGCACTGTGCTGAGTTCAAAATTTCAGCATTCAGTTGAAACAACGAGTTGACTGACAGCGTTACTTGATGGCGCTAGATCTCTCAAATCGTGGCGAATCAGTGCAAATCATATACATCAAAGTTGTAAATCTATATTAGGGCTACAACAATGCTTTAGACTTTATCAGCTAATTCTCAAAGAATAATGAGTTGTATCAAGCCAAAGTCGAGTAGATGAAACTGGACTTTGATTTCTGACTTAGAAAATTCTAAGTGTTGAGTCAGCACCACAATCCGACTTGTGGGCCCAAATTGAACATGTTGTGCTCATTTTCATGAGTTGGTCATAAAACAACTTTTGTTCCTTATAAAATTTGCTACAACTTTGCTTTAGGTTGCTCAGACATGCAAACATTCTAAGCTATACTTTTTAAACAGTCAAACCAAAAAGTCCTAGGGTCAAAACAAGTCAAACCATGATTTGGAACCTTAATTAGGCAAAATGATCAACATGAACATTGTTCCTAATGACTTTCTAAGCATAGCTAAGATGTTTAACAATATATTTAGCCATACCACACATTGGTCATACAAGAATCAAGCACTGAATGTACTGAAACGATGAAAAACAATTGAAATGATACTTTTGTTTCATAGTCATGTTTCACATGTTTCAAGTGATATAAGCTCATGAATGGATGAATGATGCTCATGTTCATGGAATGCAAGTGCAATTATGCAAGCATAACACCAGGGGTGTTACAGCCCATTGGAGGGGCGCCCTCCATCAGCTTTGGGACACACGACGACTTCAACGATGAGGCGCCTGCGCTTCATTCCGAGCAAACGCTCTGCTCAAACCCCACTGTGAGTAATGTATGTGCTGTTATTTACTTGCTATTTACTATCTTCCGCAGATTATCCGGAGGGACTGCACTGTCCGCACCGCAATCGTCGTATGTCTGGTTCCCCTATGGCCTCATGCCCCCCATGGACGCATACGCTCAGGGGCTCCAAAGGATGCTGGCGCCGCCCCCTCTCACATCCGAATTCATGGGAATGGCGAGCTATGCTCCCACCACTTTCCACGAACTCCTAGATGATGAGGTCGAGAGCGATGGCTCCAGCATTGGTGACATAGCACCTAGCCACCGACCATCCTGGGAGTACTCTATGGAGGACGCTTTGGGACAGCCAACGGTAGTAGCGGAGTCCTTGCAGACTCACACCCCTCTAGACCCTCGTGCAGGGGCCCTTGCGCTCACACAAGAGCACGGCGAGGATCTACAACAATGACGATAGAACCAGCCGCCACCTACATCGATGCGCTTGACATCATGGATGGGGGAACAATCCCCCATAGTTCGCTCGAGCTAGTTAGAACATTGCCGCCGCGATGATGCTTCTACACGGCCTTCCCGAGCCGAAGGACCCCTAGAAACAGGCGATCCACCGAAACCTCCAGACACTGGTGGAAACCACCGCTGTTCAACAGGCGAAGAGCTCCGCATCATGACACCAACTCGCAACCTCTCTCCCCACCAGGGGAATAGGGATGTACCAAACGAATTACTCCATCCGCTCACCGCTACGGCCACCGAGCATGGCGTAGGAGGCCATAGCCACGCCACGGTCTGACCTGGCGCCCGCTCCACACCAGCCCCCTATTCACGAGCGGCTTGGGCCAAACCAAGATGCTTGCAGCATCATCAGCAACCGGCGTCGGACCCGGCATGATGATGACATCCATCGAGCGGCAGTGAGGGCAGGTGACACAGACCCCGGCTGGACCATCGCGAGGAGTGGTGAAAAGCACCCCAAGCGTGGTCACCTGCTGGATGACTGAAGTCCTAGCCTAGATGGCCCTGGACCACGGGCCTTTGGCCGACGCATCTAGAGGGTGCCATTCTCACTGTGCTTTCGACCGCCTACCAACATCACCAAGTATACCGGGGAGACGAACCCTGGTATATAGCTTGAAGACTTCTGGCTCGCCTACTGAGCTGGTGGAGTGGATGATGACCACTTCATCATTCAGTACCTCCCTATCTACATAGGGGAGCATGTTCGAGCTTGGCTCGAATTTGTCCCGCACGATAGCATTCACGACTGGGCGGACCTCAATAGGGTCTTCGTCGGGAACTTCTAGGGGATGTATGTCTACCCTAGGAACTCCTAGAACCTTAAGAGCTACTAGCAGGAGCCCAACGAGTCCCTGCAGGATTACATCCATAGGTTCTCGAAGTGGTGCAACTCCCTTCCTGATGTCATCGATGCGGATGTCATCAGCGCATTCCTCTCTGGGACAACCTGTGAGTCCCTGATCCATAGGCTTAGCCGCCTGAAGCCCCGTACCACCCATGACCTGCTCGACATTGCCATGAACCATGCCTCTAGTGAGGAGGCGGTCAGAGCAGTCTTCAATGGAGGTCGGAACAAAGGCAAGGCCAAGCACGAGGATCAGGACGAGGGCCCTCCACGTGGAAGGGCAAAAATGACAAAAAAATATCATCGCCAACCAACCAACTTCACGTTGGTCGCCATGGCTGATCATGCTAGCAAGCAGCCCCAGCAGGGCCTCCCAGACCACTTCAACGAGCTCATGGAGAGCCCTTGCACCAACCATGCCTATCCCATCAAGGATCTCTACAAGGACTGCGAGCTCCTCAAGCGCTTTCTATGACAGGCCGGTGGGCCGAAGGAAGGAAAAGGCAAGGAGGCAGCAGCCAAGAAAGGGGCGTGGCAGACAAGGACTCGAACAACTGAAGGTCCCCATACAGCAATCAAGGTGATCCGACCAGGCACCTATCGACTGAAGGACGACAATGGCAACGTTCTCACCAGCACTTGGAACAGCGAACAACTACGCCGTTTCTTCCCCTAGAATTTAGTCTTACCATTTTTACTTAACGTTTGCTCCTATAAAGCGCCCAACCCGAACACTTTTGGCCTGGGTCGCTCGAGGGCTCCATGGGGGTATAATAGCACCTCTCTTTTTTACTATCATATGGTAAAAACCTTTTTCTACCCAAACGAAAGGGTAGCCCGTTCCTTTAATTACCTTACGTAACTTTGCTTTAAATATTCCGACCAATTGCACCCCGCCTCTACCTACGGTTACGAGCAGCCGAGCCTTGTCGGTCACGCCCAGGCTCTTAAGGTTGCAGCCTACGGGATGAATGGGCTAGTGCGAAAAAGAAATAATAAAAAACAAAGTTATGCTAAGGTAAAAATAAGGAACGAACGGGACAAGCTTCCCCAAATGAAGTAGTTCCATCACAATAACACTTTACACAGGGGGCTCCCCCACGACATTATCTTTTAAATCTGCTAAAGTATTTCTACTCTAAAACTTCTACTATGGCTCCATGGCGACATCAGCTACCGGCTTGATCGGCAAGGGTACGGGCTGCTCGTCCTCCGACTGGGCAACGTTTGGCTCAGTCGGAGGGAGTGCGACATCCGCTTCTGACCCAGGCTCCATGCCATCCATAGGCTGGGCGACGTCCTCCTGATGCGCGCCATTGGCCATGTCCGCATGGCGAGCATCCATCACCCACTGTGCGGAGACCTGCTCGGCCACCAACTTTGCGTGTGGCAGCAGGCTCTCCCTGAGCGATTGGATGTCCTCCGTGCTCCAGCCATCGGCATACCCGCTGTAGATTGTGGCAAAGTCTAGGTCCAAGTGGTACATCGCCACCGAAGTCAACACCCCCGATGTCCCATAGAATAGCCTGTCGGTGATGAGGGCCCGAAACTCATCTAGAACCTCCACCAGCCGGATGGCAGGCACGCTAGTACTTAGCGTCGACCCAAAGACCTCCGAGATGATGAGCTGGTCAACATTGCATATTTGGTCAAGTTCCCCCTCGAGAGCACGTCGCTCTTTAAGGGACTTGGCTAGCACCTCTGCATTCTGGCCAAACGTCACCTTCGTCGTCTTCAGGTCCCGCTCCAACGACTCCACCTTTCCACCTAGCTCTAGAAGAACAGCGACAGGCTTAGAAGCAAGCTAAAGGAAGAAACCAACATGTCGAAAATGTCAAAAAGCAAAAAAGGTATGTGCTGAGGCGGGTGTTCTCGAGGATGGAGAGTCCCTCCTCCTACCGAGTCACATACTCATGTAGCCAGGCATTCGCCTCCTCTTTCCCCATCACTTGGCCCCGAAGCGCGAGCACTTCCTGGTCGGCCTCCGACTGGGCCTTCCACTCTGACTCCAGGGCATTCCGCTCCATCTCCAAGGTCTCTAGGGTACATTGGAGTGCTGCCTCGGTGTCCGCCAAGGACTTCTGTAGTGCTGCCTTGGTCTCCGCCTGGCGGGCCTTGGCCACCTCAATCCCCCACTCGGCGGCAGTCGCTCGTTCTGCCGCAAGCACTTCCACCGCCCGCGCCTCGGCCGCCTCCGTCGTTCGGTCCTAGGACTCATGGCGGGTAGACTCTAGCTGGTGCTCAAGCTCCTCCATCTGGGCATGTGGCTCGACATCTCCTCTAGACCCTGCAAAAATAAGAAGCAAGCGTGCTAGGGCAACCGACAAAAGACCAAGAGTCAAGGACAAATATAGAAAACTCACCGCTGTGGCATAGGGCAGGTCAACTATGACCACCTGCTCGATGGACTTGACTCGCTCTAGGGCCTCCTCTAGCTTCACCCTGGTTCGGGCGAGATTGGACTCAACCGTAAGTCCTCTCCCCCCAAGCACATCCCAGAGCTGACACTCCTGCTTATCTCGAAGGACAAACCGCACCTTCCTCGGATCTTTAGGGCAGGGCCACACTAGGGTGGTCTCCTCTAGCCCGCTAGAGGGCCCAGCCTCTGACTAGACCACCGCCAGCTCCTATGATGGCGCCGGCGGCTCCACCTCGTCACCTACTTCACAATCATAGGGGATCTCCACCACCTCGATTTCATGGGCGACCGATAGGCATTCTGGCTCCTGCCCAGCCGCATCTCCCCTGACACCTTTAGCTCCGACTGGGAGGGTGAGCCGCGTAGCCCTCTGCCTAGTGAGGTAGGGAGCCTAGTCTCCCTCTCCTCATCCGCCACAGCCGGTGGAGGAGGGGCCACATGGGAAACCTTTGACGTGACGTGGCCTCCGCTGTCACCACCGGGATTGCCGCCAACACCGTTGCCCCTGCTGCTGCCGTACTGGCGACCGACCCATGAGGCACCGCCCTTGGAAGGGAAGGACTCGCCACCACCACCCTGCTCTCCTCGCTGCTCGCCATAGCGTGCTGCAAGGTGGGCCTCCAATCCTCTCACACCGAAGTTGGGGCGATACTCAGCCCCATCAACATCTGGCCAGTGTCAAAAAAAAGTATAGGTTAGTCGCACTCCAGAAAACTCAACAGCAAGATCGAAAAGAAATAAAGAAAGGCATACTGGGATGTAAGCGGTACGACTCTAAAACCCTGACCCAACGTTAATGGGCCTGCAAGGCGAGGACCGCTCCTAGGCCGCGACCCACTCCTCCTCACTTCAACCGTGGGCAGAGTCAACCTAACTAGCTCATGCTCAGCCCACGAATCACCATGACCTTCGGCTCAAGGCATGCTAACCGGAGCAGCTGGCGGGACATCCTCCCGTTGTGGGTCACACACTGGCGCTGGAACCGATGACGTGTGGGTGCGAGCCCGCTCCTTCGACCGCCTGACCTGTCCCATCGTGCTCAAAGCAGGTGGGGACAAGACCGACAATGCCTCAGAAGGGCACGGTGGCCACGTTTGCTTTACCTCCCATTTGTCGACGGTGTCCGTGCTCGTGGCATGCTTCCTCAGCATGGGAACATCGCCGTGCCTCTCTACCTCCTGCTTATCGCTAGTGGACACGACCGTAGGATCATGATGCTCCACTGAGGTCGCAACGACCTCCCGGCTTTCCTCCTCGGAGAAGATCATGTCATCACCTACCTCTGTGGGGTCCTCCGACTCGAGCTCTGACTCAACATCGCTCCTATTTTCCTCGGCCCACATGCGCTAGGCGATCTCCATCTCCTTCTCGTGCTTCTGCCAAGCCTCCTTGGCTTTCTTCTTCTTCCTCTCAACTGTCGCCTCCTTCTGGGCAGCCTACCAGGCCGCGCCCTCTGGCCCCTTCGGAAGGTGTGGCAGGGACTTGTAAGCTCCAAGTCCCTACAAAATAGGTGACTCAAAATCAAGAAATAGGAGGGCAAAGGGGAAAAGAACATGGAGTAAAAAAAGGGCATACTAGTTTGGACACTATCGCGGTGTTGAGAGGTCTGGGCTTTCCATTGAGGTTCTCTTTGGGCCTCAGCTACAGTAGCCAGTCAAGGCGACTCTAGACCTCGTCGTTTGGTAGCTCCTCCGGCAACGCACGGTTGGGGTCTGTTGGGCCATTGTACTTCCACATTGGTCGCGTCCTCTCCGCCAATGGAGTGACCCGACGGTGGAAGAGGGTGTGGAACACCCGCACTCCATCAAGGCTGCGCCGCACGAGCTTCTAAAGCTCTGCCTCGATAATCTCCACCTTCTTCTTCTACCAGCTAGCTATAACACCTTGGTGTTAAGCATGCATTAACATTTTGCAAATCATGAGCATAATCATCATCATGCATTCATAAGCATGACATGAAATATAGATATGAAACATGCTCGTGAAACATGTACGTTGCCTTACTGTTTAAATGAACCTGAGTCGTGTTTGTGCTTGAAATGATGTTTAACATGATTGTTTGGGAGTACAAATGACTTAGAAATGTTTCACATGCATTTTGGAGCAAGGTTGGTATTCAAATTTTCCCAAATTTTCCTTTTAAAAATAATCTTCTAAAATAGGGTTTTTGATTTAAATTAACTTTAAATCTATAGTTCAAAATCTAATTAGATTTTGTCCTTACTCTTTTTGGCAAAGTTGTAGAGTACTTTTTTCTGAACAACTTTCATTTTTACACCAACTTGTGAAAATGCTTTTAAATGGCTCAAAATGGAATTTTATTTCTGTTTATTTAAGAAATAAAAAGAAAATCATTTTTATTTTCCTTAACGGGCCGCCGCCTCCCTTTTGGCCCAGCTCGTAGAGCCGGCCCAGCCTGCCTCTACGCTCGATCGCCCGCTCGCCCACGTCGTGCGCCTGTGTCCGACCGCGCCAGGAAGCGCAAGCCGCGTGGCTGCCATGCGCCGGCGAGCTCGCCGCGCGGCACCGTCGACCTGGCCGTCCCGGTGGCCCCCGCGTGCGCCCATGCGCTCGCCTTCACCTGCCCGACCGCGCTGCGCTCCCCACTCGCCCCTCCACTTCTCCCTCTCTTCCGCTAGTGCAAGCAGCAGCCGCAGCACATTCGCTCCGCCACGTGCCATCGCCGGAGTAGCCGTCCTGGCCACGCCTGACCACCGGAGCTCGCTACATCTTCGCCACACCTTCGCCCTGGTATCGCGTAGCTTTTGCTCGTCTCCTTTCGACATGGTAAGGCTCGAGCCGTCCGCTATTGCTCGCCGGAGCACGACTGATCTCACCGGAGCAGCACGGCTCCGTGGACCTCCCCCTATTTGCTCCCTTTCTCCTTCCGATTTCGCGCGCGTTAGCACCGCTTTGCCCTTGCGAACCTCGTGCGCGCCTCACCGTGCCTTGCTATGGCCGGGAAGTGCCCGCACACGGGCATGCCACGCCGCCATGTCGCCATGCGCGCCGGCGAGCTCGCTTCCGAGCTCCTCCAGTGCCCGCTCTTGGCGCATCGGGTCCGCCTCGTAGCGAGAAGCCGTAGGTGGTGACCTCACCGCCAGCGAGCTCACCGGCGACAAAAGCCAGCCGATCAACGATGACCCCTGCCTCAGCTCCGGCTGACGCGTGGGCCTGGCTTGACCGTGGGTCCCGCGTGGCAGCACCTCTGGATGCACTGCACTAGGTGCACCTAGCAGATTAGGGTTCGGTGGAATTTCAGTTTTAAAGAAAAGGATTTCTAAAATGATTTCAAAAATTGATTAAAGTGCTTGTAAAATGTATATCTCGAGTTATATTGCTCCAAAATTGATGAAACAAATTTTGTTGTGTTCTTTGTCACCAGATCTACATGATAAAAATATTGCATGTCATTTTTTAGATACTTTAATGTAGAGCTTTATTTAATTCTTGATATTGCTGATATCTTGTAAAATGTTTAGTGAATCGTATATGTATCAAAAAAATGTGATTCATATTTTGTTTGTCTAGCATTTTGATGTACATTCTAGAAAAAATATATGACATGCATGTTATGTGGAAAAATATGGCTAGGTATTTTATGTGTATTAATTGCTGATTTCTTGTAAAATTTCTAGGGCTAAAAATATGAATAATACATGTAGGTGAAACTTTTTATACAGTGATTTTATGCTATTTAGATCATAGGAAAAATACCAAATCTGTTGTTTGACACTTTTCTTAGTACAAAGTATTTTCATGATTATTTATTAACCATAGCTTGTCATTTTTGTGTAGGCTGTTATACTTATCCAAATATAATCAAAATTTTATGGTAGACTAATTATTGCCTAAGAAAGCTACTGTAATTTTCTCATAATTTTATGAGCACCAGAAATATATGTTGTTGTTGTAGCCCTAGTTTAAAATGAAATAAAATAATCTTCTTTAATGCATGTTTAGTTAATAATGTTTGCTTTGGTGTATCTTTGAAGCATCTTAACTTGCTGTGGTGACTTGGCATGTTAGTACAGTGGTTGTAGTAGTAGTATAGTAGTACATGTTCTTAAATGATGTTGGCTACCTTGTAGAAGAGCTTTACTTCTACTATGTTCAATAAAGTTAAACATGTTCATCTACATTCCATGCATCATGATCATTACATGTCATCTCTCTAATACACCTATGCATGAGCACTTATGCATCTACATCATACAGGATCGTAGGAGGAGTTGCTAGTAGTAGTTTAGGAAGAGCAGACCAGGACAGATCCACAAGAAGTCTAGGCACAGGAGGTGCCAGAGGAAGAGGAGCAAGGAGAGGACTTGCCCGAGTGTGTGGATCATCAACCTAGTTCGTTCGAATGAGGCAAGCCCCGGAGCATTCTAAGTCTCCTATTTTATAAAAGCAATTCTTTATATATATATATATGAGTTTATATATTGTTGTATTAAGTTGTAGGAGTTGATTGAAATCGTTGATGCATTTATTACTATCCTTGCCTACCTTATTACCTTTTTACCCTGTTAGGTTAGGATCGAATAACTGCTTAGCCTTGCTTAGACCAGTAGCGATCGGTGATTTCCAGTCACCGACATTTATAGGTGGTTACTGGAAGAATTTAGCTATGGAAAGAATGATATCCTGGAATTAACCATGTGTGATGGATAATTGGAGACCAGACGGAAAACGTTGGAGGCAACCAGATAGGGTTCTGGGGTGCTGTTAGTTTTCCGTCTGTGTCAATTAAGGACCGATCATTGCTCGTCCCTCTTGTCATATTGAACGCATGCCTCACATTTATCTGGCCGAATAAAGTACCTTTCGACCGCAAAGCTAGTGACACTATTCGAGCCAGGATAAACTCGGATTGGCAAACTGGTGATGAAGGGGGTATGACAGGGACGCGAAGAGTGAGCCCAAGGTGTGTCCTGGCTGTTGGGCGGTCCCTGGGTAGTGCAGTCCATGACTGTTATCCCGCGGCTACTTGAAAAGTGTCATTGGTGATCTGTAGCTCACTGGATTAGTGAGTGTGGTTTGGTGAGGAATAAATCATCAGCTGTTAGGAATCGATTCGAATCACCATCGCTCCTGGATAGTGAGCACTTGACTCGAGCTATAGCATTGTAGTAATTATGATGGAACACTGAAGGTTATCTGGATGGTATGGGATATGCTAAATCTAAATTGGTAACTGGATGTTATTGGTTAATCAAGTGATTGCTATAGTACAGGTGCTTACCTAGATGGATAGGTCATAATATAGATGATGCAAAGTACTTAAAATGGTTTCTTCATGATAGCTTATGCTTTTCGCAAACAAGTCAGCTAGCCCACTAAAGAAAGCCTTGCATAATCCTTGGTGTCGCTTTATTTTGGTTTAAGACGGGTAAGTCTAGCTGAGTACCTTCTCATACTCAGGGTGTTGTTCCCATTGTTGTTGCAGATGGTCAAATGTACTATGGCTATTGCATTAACTGCCTGTACCCGGCGATGGGCGACAACTAGGCCAAGGGCAATGGTCACTCCGTATCTCTCATCTGATGCTTTTGTTGGAGATGACTACCTACTGGCACTGTATCTGAACTAAAAGTGTGCGTGTGGCTTTAAAACTATTTGCTTCCGCTATTTCAGTTTGAACTTGGGTTGTAATAACTTTATATTCTAAACTCTGATGTATCCAACTGTCATTGCGAACTTTATGTAACATGTGACGGTAATTGCTAAACTTGTACGATCTTGGTTTGTATGTCGATTGGTTCAAAATCCTTCATGGTTTCACAGACTACCGGGTTATACGGGCTTAAGTTTGCTAAATTATCTGCTTCGGCGGAAGACTTCCTTACTTAATCTTGTATAATTGGTCGGTTCTGTTATAGCTGGTATCAGAGCCAGGTTTAGTAGGTTACTATTCATGCGTGTATTTAAAATAAAAGGTTTTTGTGTTACAAAATTAATTACGAACTTATAGTATATAGGTGTTTCAACCTCTAAATTTAAAACTTAAGAATTGTCTTGACTGGACTCAGAGATCACCAGCTGTATGCTAAGTTTAGTAAATGTGAGTTCTGGCTGAAGATAGTTCTTTTTCTCGGTCATGTGTTATCTGAGAATGGAATCTCAGTGGATCCTAGTAAGGTACAAGAGGTTATGGACTGGAAGGCACCAAGCACAGTTCATGAGGTTCAGAGTTTTCTTGGATTAGCCGGTTACTATCGTCGTTTTATACCGGACTTCTCAAAGATTGCCAAGCCAATGACAAGTTTGCTACAGAAGGATCATAAGTTCGTTTGGACAGAGGAGTGTGAGGCAGCTTTCTGCACCTTGCGGAATTTGCTAACCACTGCTCCTATTCTGGTGGAACCGGATATAGAGAAGCCGTTTGATATATTTTGTGATGCATCAAAGAATGGTTTAGTATGTGTTCTGATGCAAGATGGAAGGGTCATTGCTTATGCCTCACGTCAGTTGAGGAAGCATGCGGTTAACTATCCTACGCACGATTTAGAGCTTGCAGCCATTGTGCATGCTCTAAAGATTTGGAGACACTACTTGCTTGGGAATGTGTGTAATATCTTTACGGATCATAAGAGTCTCAAGTACATATTTACTCAGTCTGAGTTGAATATGCGACAAAGAAGATGGTTAGAGCTGATAAAGGATTATAATATGAATATGCACTATCATTCGGGAAAGGCAAATGTGGTAGCAGATGCCTTAAGTAGGAAGTCACATTCTCTTGTTGTGCAACCATTGTTTGAAGATGGGTTCAATTTGTTGCATCCTGCTGTGTTGCATAATATCCAGATTAGTTGTAACTTGGAGAGCAAGATCATTGAGGGTCAGAAAACAGATAAGGGAATATTCCATATCAAGGAGAAAATGAAGAAAGAACCGACCAAGCACTTTAGAGTGGATGAACAAGGAGTGTTATGGTTTAAGGACCATCTGGTTGTACCTAAAGATCGAGAGCTCAAGAACAAATTAATGGATGAAGCTCATCACTCTAAGTTGTCTATCCATCCTGGAAGTAACAAAATGTACCAAGAATTGAGACCTTGTTATTGGTGGACGAAGATGAAGAAGGAGATTGCAGCGTATGTTGCTCATTGCGACATGTGTTGTAGAGTGAAAGCTCTTCACATGAGACCCGCAGGAATGTTGCAACCTTTGTCAATACCAGATTGGAAATGGGATGATATAAGTATGGACTTTATCACCGGTCTTCCCACCACACCAAAGGGGAATGATTCGATTTGGGTAATTGTAGATCGCCTTACCAAATCAGCTCACTTTTTACCAGTCAAAACAACATTTCGACCACCTTAGTATGCTGAGAAGTACATTGCAGAGATTGTCCGATTATATGGTATACCAAAGACTATCATGTCTGATCGTGGGTCATAGTTTACCGCTCATTTTTGGGAGCATCTTCATAAAGGTTTGGGTACTAGCTTGATTCGGAGTACAGCTTACCACCCACAGACAGATGGGCAGACAGAGCGAGTTAATGCTGTTCTTGAAGATATGCTTAGAGCCTGTGTGTTATCGTCTAAGGGTTCATGGGAATCATGGTTACCTTTGGCAGAGTTCGCTTATAACAACAGTTACCAAGAGAGTATCAAGATGGCTCCATTTGAAGCATTGTATGGCAGAAAATGTAGGACACCGTTGAATTGGGTTGAGCCTAGAGAGAGAAGGTTTTATGGAATCGATTTTGTTGACGAGGCTGAGAAAAAGGTCCATATTATCCAACAAAACACGAAATCAGCACAGTCACACCAGAAGAGTTATGCCGATAAGAGAAGGAGACCGCTTGAGTTTGAGGTAGGTGACTATGTTTATCTGAAGGTTACTCCAATGAAGAAAGTACAACGGTTTAGAGTAAAGAGAAAGCTCGCTCCTAGGTTTGTAGGACCGTACAAGATCATAGAGAAGAAGGGTCCCGTGGCTTATAAGTTACAGTTACTAGAAGTGATGGGTTCGATCTTCCCAGTCTTCCATGTATCACAGTTGAAGAAGTGCTTGCGTGTTCCAGAAGAGAGAATAGAACCTCAGAGCATTCGGCTCAAATCAGACTTGGAATACCATGAGCAACCGGTTCGAGTTTTGGACACTAAGGACCGAGTCACTTGGAATAAAGTGGTGAGAACATATAAGATACAGTGGAGTCATCATGATTGTGGTGATGCGACGTGGGAAACAGGAGAATATCTGCAAAACGCTTATAAGGATTTTTATAACAAATGGTTCGTAACTCAAAATCTCGGGACGAGATTCTTATAAGGGGGGAGGGCTGTAACACCTCGGTGTTAAGCATGCATTAACATTTTGCAAATCATGAGCATCATCACCATCATGCATTCATAAGCATGACATGAAATATAGTTATGAAACATGCTCGTGAAACATGTATGTTGCCTTACTGTTTAAATGAACCTGAGTCATGTTTGTGCTTGAAATGATGTTTAACATGATTGTTTGGGAGTACAAATGACTTAGAAATGTTTCACATGCATTTTGGAGCAAGGTTGGTATTCAAATTTTCCCAAATTTTGCTTTTAAAAATAATCTTCTAAAATAGGGTTTTTTATTTAAATTAACTTTAAATCTATAGTTCAAAATCTAATTGGATTTTGGCCTTACTCTTTTTGGCAAAGTTGTAGAGTACTTTTTTTGAACAACTTTTACTTTTACACCAACTTGTGAAAATGCTTTTAAATGGCTCAAAATGGAATTTTAGTTCTGTTTATTTAAGAAATAAAAAGAAAATCATTTTTATTTTCCTTAACGGGCCGCCGCCTCCCTTTCGGCCCAGCTCGCAGAGCCGCCCCGGCCTGCCTCCACGCTCGATCGCCCGCTCGCCCGCGCCACGCGCCTACGTCCGACCACGCCAGGAAGCGCATGCCGCGTGGCTGCCATGCGCCGGCGAGCTCGCTGCGCGGCACCGCCGACCTGGCCATCCCGGTGTCCCCCGCGTGCGCCCACGCGCTCGCCTTCACCTGCCCGACCGCGCCGCGCTCCCCACTCACCCCTCCACTTCGCCCTCTCTTCTGCCAGCGCAAGCAGCAGCGTAGCACACTCGCTCCGCCACGCGCCATCGCCGGAGTAGCCGTCCCGGCCACGCCTGACCACCGGAGCTCGCTACATCTTTGCCCCGGCATCGCGCAGCTTTTGCTCGTCTCCTTTCGACGTGGTAAGGCTCGAGTCAGCCGCTATTGCTTGCTGGAGCACGACCGATCTCACCGGAGCAGCACGGCTCCATGGACCTCCCCCTTTTCGCTCCCTTTCTCCTTTCGCTTTCGCGCACGTTAGCATCGCCTTGCCCTTGCGAACCTCATGCACGCCTCCCCGTGCCTTGCTGTGGTCGGGAAGTGCCCGCACACGGGCATGCCATGCCGCCGTGTTGCCATGTGTGTCGGCGAGCTCGCTTCCGAGCTCCTCCAGTGCCCGCTCTTAGCGCATCGGGTCCGCCTCGTAGCGGGAAGCCACTGGTGGTGACGAGCTCACCGGCGGCGAAAGCCAACCGGTCAACGACGACCCCTGCCTCGGCTTCGGTTGACACGTGGGCCTAGCTTGACCGCGGGTCCCGCGTGGCAGCACCTCTGGGTGCACTGCACTGGGTGCACCTAGCAGATTAGGGTTCGGTGGAATTTCAGTTTTAAAGAAAAGGATTTCTAAAATGATTTCAAAAATTGATTAAAAAGCTTGTAAAATGTATATCTCGAGTTATATTGCTCCAAAATTGATGAAACAAATTTTGTTGTGTTCCTTGTCACCAGATCTACATGATCAAAATGTTGCATGTCATTTTTGAGATACTTTAATGTAGAGCTTTATTTAATTCTTGATATTGCTGATATCTTGTAAAATGTTTAGTGAATCCTATATGTATCAGAAAAATGTGATTCATATTTTGTTTGTCTAGCGTTGTGATGTGCATTCTAGAAAAAAATATATGACATGCATGTTATGTGGAAAAATATGGCTAGGTATTTTATGTGTATTAATTGCTGATTTCTTGTAAAATTTCTAGGGCTAAAAATATGAATAATACATGTAGGTTTAACTTTTTATACAGTGATTTTATGTTATTTAGATCATGGGAAAAATATCAAATCTGTTGTTTGACACTTTTCATAGTACAAAGTATTTTCATGCTTAATTATCAACCATAGCTTGTCATTTTTGTGTAGGTTGTTATACTTATCCAAATATAATGAAAATTTTATGGTAGACTAATTATTACTTGAGGAAGCTACTGTAATTTTCTCATAATTTTATGAGCACCAGAAATATATGTTGCTGTTGTAGCCCTAGTTTAAAATGAAATAAAATAATCTTCTTTAATGCATGTTTAGTTAATAATGTTTGCTTTGGTGTATCTTTGAAGCATCTTAACTTACTATGGTGACTTGGCATGTTAGTACAGTGGTTGTAGTAGTAGTATAGTAGCACATGTTCTTAGATGATGTTGGCTGCCTTGTAGAAGAGCTTTACTTCTACTATGTTCAATAAAGTTAAACATGTTCATCTACATTCCATGCATCATGATCATTACATGTCATCTCTCTGATACACCTATGCATGAGCACTTATGCATCTGCATCATACAGGATCGCAGGAGGAGTTGCTAGTAGCAGTTCAGGAAGAGCAGATCAGGACAGATCCACAAGAAGTCCAGGAACAGGAGGTGCCAGAGGAAGAGGAGCAAGGAGAGGACTTGCCCGAGTGCATGGATCATCAACCTAGTTCATTCGAACGAGGCAAGCCCTGGAGCATTCTAAGTCTCCTACTTTATAAAAGCAATTCTTTCTATATATATGAGTTTATATATTGTTGTATTAAGTTGTAGGAGTTGATTGAAACCGTTGATGCATTTATTACTATCCTTGCCTACCTTATTACCTTTTTACCCTGTTAGGTTGGGATCGAATAACTGCTTAGCCTTGCTTAGACCGGTAGTGATCGGTGATTTTCAGTCACCGACATTTATAGGTGGTTACTGGAAGAATTTAGCTATGGAAAGAATGATATCCTAAAATTAACCATGTGTGATGGATAATTGGAGACCGGACGGAAAAAGTTGGAGGCAACCAGATAGGGTTCTGGGGTGCTGTTAGTTTTCCGTCTGTGTCAATTAAGGACCGATTATTGCTCATCCCTCTTGTCATGTTGAACGCATGCCTCACATTTAGCTAGCCGAATAAAGTACCTTTCGACCGCGAAGCTAGTGACACTATTCAAGCCGGGATAAACTCGGATTGGCAGACTGGTGATGAAGGGGGTATGACAGGGACGCGAAGAGTGAGCCCAAGGTGTGTCCTGGCTATCGGGTGGTCCCTAGGTAGTGCGGTCCATGACTGTTATCCCGCGGCTACTTGGAAAGTGTCATTGGTGATCTGTAGCTCACTAGATCGGTGAGTGTGGTTTGTGTGAGGAATAAATCATCAGCTGGTTAGGAATTGATTTGAATCGCCATCACTCCTAGATAGTGAGCACTTGACTCGAGCTACAGCATCATAGTAATTATGATGGAACACTGAAGGTTATCTAGATGGTATGGGATATGCTAAATCTAAATTGGTAACTGGATGTTATTGGTTAATCAAGTGATTGCTATAGTACAGGTGCTTACCTAGATGGATAGGTCATAATATAGATGATGCAAAGTACTTAAAATGGTTTCTTCATGATAGCTTATGCTTTTCGCAAACAAGTCAGCTAGCCCACTAAAGAAAGCCTTGCATAATCCTTAGTGTCGCTTTATTTTGGTTTAAGACGGGTAAGTCTAGCTGAGTACCTTCTCGTACTCAGGGCGTTGTTCCCATTGTTGTTGCAGATGGTCAAATATACTACGGCTATTGCATTAACTGCCTGTACCCGGTGATGGGTGACAAGGACCAAGGGCAATGGTCACTCCGTATCTCTCATATGATGCTTTTGTTGGAGATGACTACCTACTGGCACTGTATCTAAACTAAAAGTGTGTGTGTGGCTTTAAAACTATTTGCTTCCGCTATTTTGGTTTGAACTTGGGTTGTAATAACTTTATATTCTAAACTCTGATGTATCCAACTGTCATTGCGAACTTTATGTAACATGTGACGGTAATTGCTAAACTTGTACGATCTTGGTTTATATGTCGATTGGTTTGAAATCCTTCGTGGTTTCACGGACTACCGGGTTATACGGGCTTAAGTTTGCTAAATTATCTACTTCGGCAAAAGATTTCCTTACTTAATCTTGTATAATTGGTCGGTTCTGTTACACTGGCGAGCCCCCCAGACAAGCTCTCCTGCCTCTCCCGCCTCCTGCCAGTGAAAGGCGGGAATGGTGCCTCCACCGGATTCCTGATGTAGAACCATTGCCCGTACCACCCCCGATTGGAATCGCAGGGGGTATACACGGGGTATGAGCCCGATGTGCTCGGTTTCTTCTGCAGCATGAAACTCCCCACCAACACTATCATGAGCGGCTTCCCCTCTGACAAAGCTCGCCCAGAGAACATCCACCGGAAGAAATCCACACGCGGCTCCATCCCGAGGAAGGCCTCGCACACGGTGATGAAGACGGTGATATGCAGCACCCTAGTCGGATTGAGGTGCTTTCAACTCCAGACCCCACTCATTGAGGAGCCCATGTAGGAACCAGTGCATGGAGTATCCAAACCTACGCTCATGAAAGGCGAGGAAGGAAACAACCTCGCTGGCCCGAGGTTGCGGGAAGTCCTCCCTCCTAGGAGCCCTCCAGTGCGCCACCTCCTTCGGCGGCAGAAATCCCTTCTCGACGAAGGCAGCCAGCACCGACTCTCTCATGACGGATGACCTCTAGCTCAACATTTTGCTCCAGGTACGTGAATGGATCTATGAGTTTTCTCCTCCCCCTTTCTCTCCTAGGAACCACTCAGACGCACTCAGCGATAAGGAAGAAGAAAAAGAGGCGACATATAAGGAATAGGCGAAGGAACAGAATGAAAGCCCTCTCCCTTCCCCTACTTAAAGAAAGAGGCACATCAGTTGGGAAAGGCGCAGTGATTGGGGAAAGGTGAAACGATAGGGGCGAAAAACCCTCTTCCTTCCCCCATTCAATGCGGATGGGATACGATGGGACGCTCCCTGACTGATGGGACGCACTCTACCTGATGGAATGGTGCCTGGTCAGATGGGATGTGGCCTAGGTATGGCCCACCACTACCGCACGCCGGGCGTAAGAAACAAGGCGCCACTGCACGTAGGCGGCCCTTCGCCTTCCTAGGCATGACTTGGAAAGGCCCAACAATGGGATTTCCGCTAGGAGAGACCAATGGGCTTCCTGAGTCAATCGGACAGCTCAAGAGAACGCCAAGAGGCAGGAAAGGAGCAGAGGGACGCCCCATGAAGGCCATGCCGACTTTGTCATGAACGACGAGCGTGGATCCCGGTCGGACATATCCGATAGGAGCTCCTCAAACCGAGTCACTCGAGTCATCAAGGTAACATTACTAAACCCCACTATTTCTTATATATGAACATTCATCCATACACGCATTCATTCATTCCATATATCCAAAAGCATCGCATATGCAGTTAAATGCATCACAACGCTCCGTGTTGCATCACGAAGTGGCAGTTGCCTCATTCAACATGAGCAACGACCGACCGAGGTTCGAAGGCCGGCCCACGATGGGCTCGAGGCCGCCTCGCATCAAACAGAGCCAGGGGAGAAAACATAGATGAGCCCTGAGCGACCCTCGCCTAGTCTGCCCTAAGGCAGACAGGGTCATCTCAACCTTCTCGTTCGGTCCTAACCTCTCGCTAAACCCATAGAATCTCCATCCAGGGGAGGCCAGCGGGCCACCCGGGTCGGTCTTCGGAACAACCCAGACATCTACTGGGTTGTAGGTTAAGGAGCAGTGGGGTGCCACATGAGGACTATGCCAACTCCATCATGAACGATGGACCTAGACTTCACTCAAATATACCCATTTGCGAGCTCACCGAGCGCGTCACTTGAGCCATCGAGGCAAGCACCGTTAGCTCAGCCCCTCCAGTTGCGAGAAACCGCAGACAGGGTAACACACAAAACTCAACCAACCCATACCAAGCCCAAACGGGGCTCAGGGGCTCAAGACACGCAAACGCCTTAGCTATGCCTAGGGTTCATGACTCTGACTCGCCCGATCCCACGGCACGCCTGACACCTGGATCCACGAGTCTGTCTCGCCCGATCCCCCAGCGCGTCCGATGCCTGGATCCACGAGTCTATCTTGTTTGACCCCTCAGCGCGCCCGACGCCTGGATCCACGACTCTGACTCGCCCGATCCCCTGGCACGCCCGATGCCTAGATCCACAACTCCATCCCTCGTTGTGCCTGACATCTGGATCCGCAACTCTGTCTCACCCAATCCCTTGACCACGACCGAATGCCTAAGACCACGCTCCTAGAAACGACAGGTTAGAAACCGGAAAAGAAGAGACTACGCCCGCTAAACAAAACCCCCTAGACGATTCTACCCGAATCGCCCGGGGGCTCGAGGGCTACACCCGCGGGTGCGCTCGCGCGCATCCACTAATGAAATGAAACTTCCCCCGCTGGCAACATGAAACCCCCCAAACGATTCTACCCAAATCGCCCGGGGGCTACACCCCCGGGTGCGCTCGCACGCACCCGCCGTGAAGACTAAAATCCCCCAGACGATTCTACCCGAATCACCCGAGGGCTCGGGGGCTCTTGTCGGGTTCATAAACCTAGGGTCCCTCATGGACCAGCTTCCCAACAAAGGCTCGGCCCAGCAAATAACATTGTGAACAACGCGCAACTCCTAGGCTAGCCCAAAATACCTAAATGACAGGCCCGAAGGGCAATCCAAATCTTCGATTAGAAGGCATAGCCGAGGAGGAACGACGCCTGCTTCTGACTCCGGCCCGCCTCTCCGACTGGAGCGCTCGCTTCTGACTCCGACACACCTCCGGACGTCCTCTCCCACCGGAAGGCCTGGCTAAACACCACCTCTGACTCCGACCTCGCGCCTCCGACCAGGGATGCGTCAAACCCCTGCTTATAGTTCTTCTCCGACTAGCGCAATCAGAGCCGAGTGAGGCTAACCGACCGGGGACGTCCACTCGGTGAGGACCAGAAAATGGATGGAGAGAGTAAGGCAGGGCACTTAAGTCAACCGCAATACCGAGGACCTTCCCTATACACCTGTAGGACAGTACCGACAGGACATGTCAGAAGGGTGCCCTGCACCCTTCCTAGCATGTCAGAACTCAAGCAGTGTTATGGGCGCCGACATTTGCCCTATAGTGTTGTGGACGCCATCAACTTCCATGCCAGACAAACACGATAAGGCTCCCCCACATGTCTCTGGGTATCAATAGTGTTGTGGGCACCGGCATTTACCCTACTAGGTGAGCATGGTAAAAACACTTGCATGCCTCTAGGCATCAACAGTATGCCAGGCACCGACGTCTGCCATACCTGAAGAAGACAACGCGACCTCCCACATGCATCTGACATAAACAGTGTTACGGGTGTCTACAATCATCCTGTACCCGACGGCGTGGGCAACAAGACTTAACACACGTACACACACTCTCTCTCTCTCTTGTAAGGCCATCTCCTTCATCTATAAAAGGGGATGCGCTTTCTCCCAAAAGGGGAGATCGGTTCACTTACGATCGATTCAACACACCACAACAGAACCACCAGGTTCATACCTCGAGCACACATTCGAACACTTAGCGCATGTAAGAATTCCTGCCTCTCTCGACCTTTCGGTCCCGAGTCCGACCGGACCTCTTGCACCCCCATCTTTGTCCTTTTCGTTTGTAACTTCACTAAAAACTTCGAGCACCTAGGCTCAAGAATAAAATCACCGACCGACTCAAACTGGACGTAGGACACGTTGCCTGAACCAGTATAAACCCTGTGTCATTGAGTGCTAGGCCACATCCGATCACAATGTATGACAAAACTATAAATATTTACGTGTTGGTCACTTTCTGCACCGACAATAGATTTTTTATTGTCACAGAAACAACATCTATGGTCTCCTTTGTAGTTTTTTTTCTAATAAGTTATCTTTGGTTAAAATTATCCCTTTTTATCAAGAACTAGATAAATATCTTGATTATTAGTGGTATTTTAGTTTCCTAATAACAAATTTGATGAATTGACTCTATTCTTGCACTAATGCTAACGATAACCTATTCTATTCCGTATTCTATTTCATAATAAAAAATAATAATGGTACTGTTCGCTTATCTTATAATCTGTATTTTTAGTTTATTTTTTCAGTCGAAACAATATTTTTCTCTTACAATAAATCCGTCGAAACAGTATTTCGACTTATTTTTCCAGCAAAATGAACAGGCCAATGAGTGAGAAGACGGTGTAGCTATTCCTCAAACCAAATAAGTGCATGTATACGTGTTGCGGGGAGGAAGGGTGGGCTGTCAAATCAGATGGAAACGGTGGCACAACATGGCGTCGTCTCCCGACTCCCGAGAACGATGGAGTCCCGTTTTGCAAAAAAAAAAAAAGAAAAAAGAAAAGAAAAGAATAAAAAGAGAGAGAATGATGGAGTCACACAGTGGCTTTCCATGACGTGCCGTTAGGTGATTTTCTTTTTCCTTCCTTTCCTTCATTTTTTCTTTCTTTTGTTGATTTCTTTTCATTTTGTTCTCTGTTTTTCTTTCTTTTTTATTCTTTTATTTCATGAGATGTTCATATCTTTTATTTTCATTTTATTTCTCTTCCTTTTTTATTTTACTTGAACTAATTATTTTTAATCAATATTTTCATGTTTTACTCTTTATTTTTTCTTGTATTTCATGAGATGGTCCTAGGATACCTGTCAGACATTCCAATGGTTTATTTTGATTTGTTGGCTAATACACCCGTGATGTTCAATTATGCATTTTCATTATTCACACGACACTAATGAGATGCTCCATGATGTATTGTTTTTTTGTTCACGTAAGGTACTCCATGATGTATTTTCGTTTGTTCTTATATTACCTATGAGATCTGTGCTATGTTCTTTTGTTTCCTGTGGTTTTGTCTTTTTTTTTCCTTTTTATTACCTTTTTCATTTTATTTATTTTTTGTCTTATCTTTCATTAATTTTTCTATATACCTTTTGTTTTTTATTTGTATTTTTGATATATGATTCAAAGCATTTTTATTGACATTTTCCATGATGTATTCTAGATTTTCTCCCAAATATTTATGTCCATACATGATATATGTTGCAATGTTCGTACAATATCTATAAGAGCAAGGCTAATAATACAGCCGGCTTGCTGGCTGTAAGGTTTCTTGCAGCCTTCTCTCAGCCCACTTATATAATAGTTAGCTCTTTACAGCTAATACATGGCCCACTTGTCTCTCTCACAGACTTTCTTAGTTCTTGTGCCCAAGCCGGCTGTAAGCTTACAGCCCGCTTCTCCTCTCTCTCATCCCCTCTCTCCTCCACCTTAGCATTTAGTTGGCTTACAGCCTGCTATTATACTTGCTCTAAGGTGTACCATTTAGATTGTTCTAGTAGTGTCCCTGTGATGTTGGTTGGTATGGGACCATCCGACACGATCACTCCGCATGTTCCACTTCGATCTGAGCAGCTACACAGCGCACCAACAAAATCATGATAGATGGTCTTCTCTATCTCTATCTCTTCTCTATCTATCTATCTACAACTAAAATATTCATAACTATTCCGTCTACAGGTGCGACACCAAAGCCGCCCGCTTCTGTGCATCCCCGATGTGACAAAAAAAAGAACGCACCATCAGGACGCGAGCTCCCCCCGCCTAGCTGTCTCCACCGACGCCGGTCTTCATCCCGCCTATGTCGCACAGCTGCTGCTTTGGCCTGCCTACCCAACGCCGGTCCCCCACCTATCTTCCTACCCCGGCGCCGCGACGAACGCGCAATAGGCCAAAAACCCTAGCGGCCCGGCTGCAGATCCTTGCTGGCCGGCCACAGCTCCGGCGCCGCCCCCGCCGAGGACGCGGCGCCGACCGGATCTGAGGACGCCCCCGCCCCGACAGTGATGGCTTACGAGGCCACGACACAGCTCCCTCAAAGAGTCAAAGGTGCCCCCCACCCCCACTCCGTCGTGTGCGCCGCCCCACCCCGGATCCATGGTTGCGGTGGCGGAGGCTGGATCATGGTTACGATGGAAGAGGCTGGTTCCACGATGGCCTTCCCCAACGTCTCTGTCCTCCACAATCTCTATGGCTGTGAGTCCGCTCTCTACCTCCCTCTCTGGATCTGCATTGAATCTAGCATTTCACCCAATATGAGCAGGGAGCAATTGCAGGCGGTCATGTTTAAATTAATCATGTTTTGCTTTTGGATGCAACGTAGGTGTTTGATGGTATTCCACTGCAAAGAGGAGCTCCAGTCCTATCTACATCTTGGAGGTATGTGATTTAGAATTTTGGGTCAGTTGCTTGCCTGCAGTTCATTCTTTAGAATTGAATACTAATGAAAAATCATGTTGCCTCTACTATCTGATGAAAAGCAGCTAGCTCCTTAACTCCTTATTATCAATATCAATCGTACTCTGTACTTGCATGTGTATCATAAGATTTGTGCTGAAACTCACCCATCGCTGCCCATATGCTCAGAAAAGAGCCATTGCTATTCTGCCACTAAAAGTAGAAACCCCTATGTTGCCAGAGAGGAGACATCCTAGAAGGTAGAAGCCCCTCACCCCAAGCCCAAGCCCCAGCACAACTGCTTCATCCTGATGCTTGTTCCAGACTCTGCACTTCTACAGCACCCGTGCTTCCATGACGAGGGGCTAGGTAACTCGCCTGTCTGTGCACACACTTCCAGTTGAGAAATCATTCTGAATCCTCCAAATATATGGTAACGTAGAGTGCCTGTAATCAAATATTTTAAACCGGTTGTCAGTATGCAAAATGCACCAAAGTATTTACATGTTGTCAGTTCAGCGAACATATACTAAGGAAGCCATTCAAACCTAACTGCTTGTTGGTTTTATAAAAAAAATAATTTTTGTTTGCATTTTACTATTTAATTTATAATCCAACACGGGGCAGTGGAGGAAATCCAACATGGGGCAGTGGATTCCACGCTAAAGGGGATGGGCTTCGAGCAAAGCCCGCATGAGACGGCCATCTACCGACGGGACAGTGGAGGAAATGCTCTGCTGGTGGGTGTCTACGTCGATGACTTGGTGATCACCGGCACCAAGGATGCGGAGGTGGCGGCATTCAAGGAAGAGATGAAGGCCACGTTCCAGATGAGTGGCCTAGGGCCTCTCTCCTATCTGGGAATCGAGGTGCATCAGGATGACTCCGGGATCACGCTTCGACAGACCGTCTACGCCAAGCGCGTCGTTAAGTTAGCTGGGCTCATCGACTGCAACCTAGCTCTCACTCCGATGGAGGAGAGGCTGAAGCTGAGCCGCGACAGCACGACGGAGGAGGTGGACGCTACGCAGTACCGACGTCTTGTGGGGAGCCTTCACTACCTCGCCCACACACGGCCGGACTTGGCATTCTCCGTCGGCTACGTTAGTCGGTTCATGCAGCGACCGACAACGGAGCACCAGCAGGCTATGAAGAGGATCATCTGCTACGTTACGGGGACTCTCGACCACGGCCTCTACTACCCTAGGTGCCCTAGGGCGGCACACTTTGTCGGGTACAGCGACAGCGGCCACGCCGGCGACATCGACACCAGCAAGAGCACGAGTGGGATCCTCTTCTTCCTCGGCAAGTGCCTCGTTAGCTGGCAGTCGGTCAAGCAGCAGGTGGTGGCCCTGTCCAACTGTGAGGCCGAGTACATAGCGGCCTCCACCGCTTCGACTCAATCGCTCTGGCTCGCTCGACTGCTTGGTGATCTCCTCGGTAGAGACACTAGAGCGGTGGAGCTCAGGGTGGACAGCAAGTCCGCTCTGGCCCTGGCAAAGAACCCCGTCTTCCATGAACGCAGCAAGCACATCCGGGTGAGGTACCACTTCATCCGAGGCTGTTTGGAGGAAGGGAGCATCAAGGCGAGCTACATCAACACCAAGGACCAGCTTACGGACCTGCTCACCAAGCCCCTTGGGAGGATCAAGTTCCTTCAGCTCTGCTCTAGGACCGGGATGGTTCAACTTTCCCACAAGACGACGCACAAGACTTAGGGGGAGAATGATGGGATAAGTCTCTGTGGTCTTTGTGGGGCTGCAACAGTCTTTGTGGGGCTGCAACAGCATGGTGGTCTTGCTGCCCAACATCCTTGACTGGAGGACAGCAGGGACTGGAGGACAGCAGCATCTTGACTGAACAACATCTTAGGACAGCATCTTAGAGGCATCTTAGGACAATATCTTAGAGGCATCTTAGGACAGCATATTAGCATCTTAGACTAGCATCTTAGCATATGCTTGGCTGGTTAGCAGCCTATAAATATGTATCCCCAACCCCTCAGGTTGGCATGGCATTGAGAAATAAACCAGAAAATTGTCCCAACTCCTAGTGTCATCCTCTCTCGATGAGAGTAAGAATTCTGCTACTACCAAGAGTGAGAATTCAGCGACTAACAACACAGAGTGGGAAATGTCAGGTTGAGTGATCCTAAGGTAGACAAGACTCCCAACAAGTTGACGATAGCGAGTAGGATCAGCAAGTGGTACACCATCAGTGGGTCGTAGGTGAACACCCAGCTCCATAGGAGTATCAACAGTGCGGTGATCAGTGAGAGCAGCACGGGAAAGAATGTCTTGAGTGTACTTCTCCTGAGAGAGAAAAATACCATCAGATGTGGAGGTGACCTCAAGACCAAGGAAGTAACGAAGGGGACCCAAATCAGACAAAGGAATGCCTCACTGAGACGCTGCTTCACAAAATCAATGTACTGGGAATCATCGCTCGTGATGATCATGTCATCGACATAGAGAAGAAGAAGGGTGTGACCACGAGGGGAAGTGTGAACAAAAAGAGCAAGATCGTGATCACTCGGCGTAAAACCAACATCGATGACAACAGAGGAGAAACGCTCAAACCAGGCCCGAGGAGCTTGCTTGAGGCCATAGAGAGAATGGCGCAACTGACAAACCAGCCATCAAGAATAGAGTATCCTAGAGGTGGCTGCATATAGACTTCCTCTCGTAGCTCGCCATTGAGGAAGGCATTCTTGACATCCAACTGGGATATCAACCACTGACGAACAGAAGCAACTGCAAGAAGAGTGCGAACAGTAGTCATGTGCGCGATAGGAGCGAAGGTCTCCTCATAGTCACGACCTTGCTCCTATTGGAAGCCGCGCACCACAAGGCGAGCCTTGTAGCGCTCAAGAGAGCCATCCGAGCGGGTCTTTACCTTGTACACCCACTTGCAAGTGATAGGAGTGACGTGAGGTGGCAAAGGAACAAGATCCCAGGTGCCAGTACGTTCTAGGGCAGCAATCTCCTCAGCCATAGCATGTTGCCACTCCTGGTGAACGACAGCTTCTCGATAGGTCGTGGGCTCAGCCAAGGCGGCAACAGTGAAGCCAAGGCGATTGGGAGGACGAAGGGTGCTATGATCACGAAGAGAATAACGAGGAGGAAACTCAGGATGAGGTCCAAGGATGGACGGAGAAGAGTCAAGTGGTGGCGTAGGGCGCGGACGACTAGTGTAGTAGTGAGTGATCTCACGGGAAGGACGCAATGATGATGGTGGAGGAGAGACTGGTGGTGGAGAGGTGGGAGGAGGTGGTGAAGGTGGAGAAGTAGGTGGTGGTGGTGGAGGCGGAGTAAAAGATACCTGAGGGGGTGAAGAGGATGGAGACGACAGCGGAAGATACCACTCAGGTAAAGTGAGGAATGAGAGGGACTCAGTGGTACCAGAAGAACCGGAAGGGGAACGAGGATAGTAAGGCTGGGACTCATCGAAGGTGACATCCCGAGAAATCCTCATCCAACGAGCAACAAGGTCATAGCAGCGATAACCCTTATGTTCCGTACTGTACCCAAGAAAAACACACTCAACAGATTGAGCAGTGAGTTTGGTGCGCTCACGAGGTGGAAGTAGGACGCAATAGACACACCCAAAACAATGAAGATGGCTATAGGAAGGTGGGGTGCCAAAAAGATGCTCATAGGGAGTGCAACCCCGAAGACAAGTAGAGGGTTGGCAATTTATAAGAAAAACAGTTGTAGAAACCGCCTCAACCCAAAAATAAGGAGCAAGCATAGAAGAGATCAAGAGAGCACGAGCAGCCTCAAGAATGTGGCGATGCTTGTGCTCAGCGACTCCATTTTGAGCATGAGCACCAGGACATGAAAATTGGGCAAGAGTACCCTGCTCAGCAAGGTAGGAACGATGAGCAGTGGAGATGTACTCACCAGCAGAATCCACATGAAAAACTTGAATGAGAGAGTTGAACTGGGTACGGATCATGGTGGCAAATTGCTGGTAAATAGAAAGAAATTGACCACGAGAAGACATCAAATAAATCCAGGTAAATCTTGAATAGTCATCAATGAAAATAACATAATATGATTGACCTCCCTTTGAAACAAAAGGTGCAGGACCCCATACATCAGAGTGAACAAGATCAAAAGGTTTCTGGGACTTAGACTCACTAGAAGGGTAGGGGAGTTGCAACTGTTTGCCAAGTTTACAACCCATACAATGAAGAGTAGTGTCACCAAAAACAGGACCTAACACACCACTACCAACAAGGGTGGACAATCTAGAACCAGAGAGGTGGCCAAGGTGGCCAAGACGACGATGCCACTACGCAAAAGAAGTGGTAGACGAAGCAGCTGACACGAATGCTAGAGAACTGGGTGGGAGTCCCGACACCTAGGCCTAGTTCCCACCAAAAGGCCCGTACGGAGATCCTGAACACAACAAGAATCAGACTCAAGAATTATGCGACAACCATGATCAGTGATTTGACCCGCAGACAAGAGTTGCATAGTGAGTTTGGGAACATGCGAAATAGTAGGAATATTAAACGAAGAGGTCAAAAGAACACCTCTCCCAGCAATAGGAAGAGAAGTGCCATCTGCGGTGCGAACAAAAATAGGTGGATCAGGGGAAGATAGAGAGGACAAGTGTGTTGCATGAGGTGTCATATGAAAAGAGGCACCAGAGTCGAGGAACCATGGGGATGATATACCTGACGAAGGAGGAGCGGAACTAGAAGCCTGAGCTGTAGTCCCGTGACCGGAGGCCTGAGCTGCAGTAGTGAGACGACGAAATAGGGGAAGAACCTCCTGCTCTGCTGCAGACACGGAATGAGTGTTCTGTGAAGTAGAGGAACCACCAGAGCCCTAAAAAGAGCGTCTGCCACGATGCCCTGATCGGTCGCGCTGCTTCTTACGACAATCCTTCTCCTCATGACCATAGATCTTGCAGTAGCCACACTGAATACCAGAAGGTGCACTCGTCACCATAGGAGAGGGCTGAGACGGAGACGGAGAGACCTGGGGAGGTGTGGCTGCTAGGACGGAAGGCTGCAGCGGAACATGAGTCACACCCCTAGCTCGAAGACGTGTCTCCTCAGCTCGTAACTCAGGCATCGCCTCTGAGAGCGATGGGAACGGACGACGAGTCAGCAACTGTGCTCAAACAGTCTCGAACTCGGGACGAAGGCGAGAGAGAAACTCGTGAAGGCGAAGAATGTCTCTCTGGTCCCGGTGACGATCACAGCACCGGCAAGTACCACCACCACAGAACTCAGCGCCCAAACTATCCAGGCGATGCCAGACAGCTGTCATCTGACGGTAGAAGTCCTCAACTGTGGAGTCAAGCTGACGAAGCGACTGAGCCTCCTCAACAACAGCAAGGTACATCGCTTCGTTACGAATCTCATAACTGCGACGGAGGTGATCCCACATAAGGTGTGAAGTGGCAAGACCTCTAAGGGATAATGAGAGATCGACCTCCATGCTCGCAAGTAAGATGGCCTTAGCAGATTTTTCCTCGCGCAGCCAAGTCTCATAGACACCAAGATCAGACTGGTAGCTCTCCATCTCAGCCCCAAATGCCTCAAGTAAATCATTCTTGGCATCATCATCAGCATCTGGCGGGTATGTGGGTGGCGTGGGAAGAAGAGGACGGGGAGGACAGATCCGCTCACCCGTGAGGTAGCCCCACAGCAGCTACCCATCCATGTGGACCTCCATATGGAAAACAAAATCGCCCCAATTGGTGCCATTGAAAATGACGGGGCACCGAGGGACCAGAACAACGCCAGGGCATCCGGGGGACACCATGGAGGAGAGAACAAGCCTCTCTGCTACTGCTGCTTCTTCTTCTTCTTTTTCTTAAGCCGAGAGGAGAGGAGGACCGACCGGCTCACTAGCACCAGACCGACACACGGGCGCGAGTGAGCGGCCCGGTATACAGGCGCGGAGCAGGGGCGGTGTCTGTGGGGGCGTCCTCGGGGAGGCGGGGACGAAGCCGCAGGTGGTGGGGTGGAGCAGGGCCGGTGTCCGCAGCGAAGGGAGGCGTCCGGCGCGTAGGGCCACTTGGGAGGGCAACGGGCGCAGAGGGCGGTGCGGTGGCACGCAGGGCCGCACGAGCGGGCGGCGGGCCGGCGCGCGATGGCGCGTGAGTGGTCGGCAGGCCGGCACAGCGCGAGGCGCGTGCAGCTGGCGCAGGAGCCGCGCGTGCGGGCGGATGGCCGCGGCGGAGCAGCGTGAGGGTGGGATGCGGAGGCCGGTGGGGTTGGGCAGAAATCGCCGGCGTCGCTCAGCAGCAGAAGGTAAGGATGAAAACCCTAGCTCAATACCATGTTAGAAGGACTAGAATGAGGCCAACCAACTATATTGCAAGGCCCAAGAGGGCAAGTATACACAATGTACATATGCAAAGAAGCCCTCCAAATAGAGGGAAAAACACATACACCTCCTATACATCTAACAATATATACATATATTAGTGCCTCAACAATCTTACCAGAAATATGATTAAACAGGGGCGGATTCAGGGGGTGGCTGGTGGGGTTGCAGCCCCCCTCGTGGGCCAGAAATACAAGGGATAGGTCAGCCCAAATCGTCTTTCAGCTCGGAATCACGCCGGCCTGAGGTGGCCGTGAGGGCTCGCGAGCTCGCCGACGAGCTCCACTACATCCTCGCCGACGCCGACCATCAGTACCACCACCGCGCCTCCATTATCAATCGCCGCCACTGCCCTTCGCCGAGGTCAGGTTGTTGTGCCCTTACGCCGAGGTCACCGATGAGGAGTTTTTTCTTTGCCGAGTACGCTATGTCCACCGAGATCCTGAAGGGCTCCTCCACAAGCATCACTGAGTTCCTACACAAGCATCGCTGTTCCCTGCTACGACTAATCCAGGTATATCCCCATGGCCTCTGTAACTTTATAGAATTTGCCTTTGCTACATCAGCCCAGCAGAATAGGATACCTTGTCCTTGCCGTGATTGTGGAAATAATTACTAGTTAGAGGCAACAGATGTTCGGGAACATTTAATTTCCATTGGGTTCATGGATGGATATTCATCATGGATTCATCATGGCTAGCGCATGTCATCTGTACCGAGTCCTGCTTTTCGCTCACAATCAGAAGACGATGATGCTGGGATTGATCCAATGGAACAGATGCTAATGGAGGGTTTTGGGCTGCATGATGCCGGATTGCTGGTGCTGTATGTAACTATGTATGCATGATGCTGGATCCTTATTTGGATCCTTATTAAAGGTCAATATTTCTTACAAGGAGCTGTAACACCCATCACTGTAATATCCATTTTCTTTCTTGTTTGAACCAGCAAACCTCCTATACTGGCCAAACTGCTAATGGGGAATAATCTGACCCTGTCCTTTGATGACATTGAGGCTAGCTTTTGTAAGTCCTGCACTCCTTACAATCATTTAATTTTGTCAGGTCACCAACTGCTACCATCAGATGCCATTTGATTTAAAACATTTTGTTTGCGTATGTGATCAGTTTAGGTGTTATGTTTGGCCTTATTATTGGTTACACTATATACCTGCTGATTTCTGCTACACTCTAGATGCATTCTCCAAGGAACAAATAATTTAATTTTCATTAGCATAACTATAGAGGTTGGTCTGTGACTGTACCGAATGCATGGTGCCTTTTTATATTTAGATAATGTGAATTCTATTGTTCCAACTATTGGTCATGTTACCCTTAGGCATTCTGATTTTCCATTCAATTATGAAGATGCTTTAACAGTTTATACGTTTTCCAGCATTGCATCTTAGAGGAATTATCTGAACATGGGTAAGAGGAATGATCCTCAGTTTAGGTTCTGGGATGCACATACTTCTCAGATTATTTTATTTTGCATTAGGCATTATTCTCTAATAAACAAATTTTGCACAGTAAATAGGTTACAATCCAGTTCTGAATTTTTGTATAGAAAGCCTCACCAACAATATTATTTTGTATACAGAATGTGGCTACATGTTCCACTACAAGAACTGGCATGACTCTTGATCCAAAGGTCTTTCTCTTGATCCAAAGGTCTTCTATTTGTTATTTTGGCAGAAGGCCTATTTTCCAATTATACAATATCCTATGCTACCTTGTTTTAAGATGTCTTAACTAAATATAAACTCCATTCCTGCCTCTGTAATCATACAGCTGAGTTATCCTATAAGCAGATTGTAGACATTAGTTTAGTACTGCTATATTTGTTGTCAACTCAGCCATGCAGTTATGAATATTTTCTCTGTTTCTTAGTGTTACTACCTAAGATGTAGACATCCGCAATATAGCAGTATAGCAGTGATCAAGTAACACAGATACTTTCATTCAACTATGGTTCTCATAAGATTTTTTTTGAGTGAGACCTGATACTATGCCTTTCTGGAGGGCATATCTTTGGCCCTTTGCTGCAGTCCCTAAATCTCAAATAACCAAATGTATATTTTTCTGGAAGGCATATAAATTTTGTAGTATATTTTAGTGGCTAATGTGACAAGATAAAGCTTAACCTGATGAATTATTTGTTTTGGTTGCTGTCTCCTCTGTACCTGGCATTTCTTTAATATATGCTGCTTGTAGTTCCATCCATACAGCTTGTTCATTCATATCCTTTCACTTGTTCAGTTACTCCTACCTTTGAATTTTTTCATGTCAGCACTCTTCAGATCTACCTTGCTCATTCAGTCATCGACCTTGCTTGCAATGCTTTTTCTAGATGTATAGTCAGTTTTTTTTCTAGATGTATAGTCCTGCAAGAATTAATTAATTAGTACTTACTAGGAAACTGCATTCTCCTGCTGGAAACAGTGGATATTCGTGTCCCAGAAGGTTTACATGGTCCCAAGATGTTTTCTGTTTAATAAATTGTGTGGAACAAAAGAAATGTTTCTGCGTACTCTGTTGTTCCTGAATGCACAAGTACAGTTTTGGTTTCCTTTTCCCCTATGTAGTATTCAGTTCCTTCAGATAAGTATTTTGATTCCCAACATATTCGTCCAGAGAAGATCTGATCATTCCCTTTTTGGATGCTGCAACTCATTATGATGGAAGTGCTATTCAACTAGTAGTGTTCCCTGAGATTTTTGTTATTCTTATATTACATAATACATGCAATTGTGCTTTTTACCTGAAGATCTTTTCTCTCAGTTATACTTCTAAAGCTCTCTTGTACCAAGCACTGATACTTATTGGGATATGTTCATTTGGTTGCAAACAGGAGCAATCGCCAAGTGAAGACAATAAGAAGGCTGGCAATGAGGCGATATCTATTCACTTGGATTTATACTTGCATATGAATATAGTTTTGATGTGAGGATGTCATGCTTTTTATCTTTTAAATTAAAGTGAGCAGGAAACTTGTCATTTATAAATGAGAACCTAAATAAACAATAGGACTAAGAATTCATCATTCATGGATGAGAACTTAAACAACAGTGCTGAGGATCATGTTTACTTTTCTATTTTATGGATATTTGGAGATAGAAACTTATGTCTCTATGAAAGATTTTAATATTTGGATGGATACATTGTTAATGTGTGCTCACATTGGTTCATTCTCGAATGGATTGTGCTGATTTACCTTGGTTTTGGAGGCATTTTTAATAACGCCTCCATCAATGTTTGAAGGCTTGTACAGAATGCCTTTAAAAAGTATTATAGGCACCTAGAAAATGCCTTTATATGTTAATATTGAAAGGCGTTTTGAAAAAATGCCTCAAAAGACCTTTTGAGTCCAGTTTATAGCAGACATTTTCATGTATGCCTAAAAAGGTTTTTGAAGGCATTTTGGCCACTTTTAAAGGCATTTTTAAATGCCTTGTACAAACAGCCATGCTGTAGTGCCCCTCTTTTGCCACTTTGCTATATGCCACATGTCATTCATCTTTCAAAACAGAGGGTACTAACAAATCAAACCTACAAAGCTGCCTGCCAATACTAATCTACATTGCAACTAAGGAATAAAATTTCTAGTCTTGTCCATATAAATTGCATCGTACATTTCTTAGAAAAAATAAACGTTTCCACAAATGAATAAAATGTTTTCTAATTTGTGCCTGTGACAGCATCAAATACCTTAGTTGATTAGGGACCTAGAGATTTAGGAATTGGTGTAGCCTTATACCATGAAACCCTAGGAACCTATCCAACATAGATATGCAAAGATTTCGAAGTGTGAAAGTACAACTAGGCCGGAGAGGTCTCCCCTCCGTGTTCCTTTGATTTGTGTAGGGGAAAGTGAGCAACCTATTTGTTTCGGCTGGATTGCTTATATCTGGCTTATAATACATGGCTTGAACAGTATTTTTCTCTCACAGCAGTACTTTCAGCCATGGCTTATAAGCCAATCCAGCCGAAACGAACAGGCTGGAGGTTTGAGAGGGTGGGGGTGAAGGAAGGGAAATGGTGGTGCAGCTTGAGGAAGAAGAAAGGAGCAGGGAGAGGAAAAGGGAGGCCACACCCGTTCCTGTATGCCACCCCTGCTGCTCCCGACGTGTTGGCGTGGCAGGGGTGCCACGTGGGCACGTCAGCGGGCAATTGACCACCATAGTGGCAGGCTAGCCACGCAAGCTCGCCTGGGAGTAGTTTTAAAATTTCTTTTTAAAAAGGATTAAAAATAGAAAAAAATCTGAGTAGCTGGCTAAAAAACCTTATTGTCTCGCTAAATTTGGTTAAGCTAGACTAGTTTTCCAACTGACTGTACTAAACTCTATTCCCCTCCGTCTCAAATAAATTAGTTCCTAGAATCATGGTAAAGTCGAACTTTCTCAAGTTTAATTAACTTTATAGGAATAGTAAGGGCCTCTTTAGATCCGCCCATCTAAACTTTAGACCTCTAAATTTTAGAGTTAAATTTCAAACATGTGGTCTAAAGTTAGCTCTAAACTTTATTCCTCCTCACATTCGAAATTTACTCCCTCTGTTCTAAAATAGAAGTCATTCTCGCTTCCAGAGAAGTCAACTTTTTTTAAAATTTGACCAATTATATATAAAAGACTATTAATACTTATAATACATAATTAGTATCATTAGATAGATCGTTGAATATACTTTCATAATAAATTTATTTGAAGATATAAATATTGCACGTATTTTCTATAAACCTAGTCAAAGTTGAGAAAGTTTGACCTGCACGGATCCCATAACTACTTATATTATGGAACGAAGGGAGTAGAGCTTAAAACTGAGCTAAGTATTTATAGCTCTAAAGTTTAGAGAATAGGATCCAAAGAAAGCCTAAAGTAGCAACATCTAAAACATTGAATAAGTACATTATGGAAATATATTTGGTGCTACAAATATTAAACTAGTTTGGTGTGAATATTGGGTTACAAAATTCTATCAAATTTAAAATATTTTGATTTAATTTAATTTAAGACGAATGGAGTAGTTAATTCGGAGTATTTTTGTAATTGGTTAATTATATGCGCACCCTACTCAATCCTCCGAGGCCCCGAGTCTGAACCGCACCGAGCACGAATCATGATGGACTAGAAAACAGCGTGGCTTTGCCGCGCCTTATATAGAATTTGGGCCAGTGTTTGGCCACCTTCTGATGGAACACGCCTTATATAGAATTTGGGCCAGTGTTTGGCCACCTTCTGATGGAACATGCAAGCGTATTGTGCACTGCTTATTTAGGTTGAACCTTGTGATGGATATGCAGTTCTCAATGCGTGTTAAGAGTGGTCAATGCAAAGTTTGAAACTTGGAACGTATTACGTATATGACTGTTAGATATAGATATGTTTGTTAACATATTACATATAGATATATAAAATAGATAACTTTTTCATAGATATAATTTTAATCTGTCATCCCTGACCATCCTGCCGGAAATTGCACGTTTCGGCCTTGATCGCTGAAATTTGGTTTATGATGATGCTTATGCTGATTTATTGTGAGAGAAAAACAGTGTTCGTTCCATTGATGTTGGTTCGTGGTCATCATGAGAATCTTCTGAAGAAATCAATGCGGGCTGCCAGCCTTTCAAAGTTTCAGAATCCACTTCTACTGAAAACCACCGAGTACTACTTCCAAGTAACGACGGCTTTACGCATATGGTACATTAACCTATTTAATAAGGACAGATAGCTTAGCAGGTTCCAAAACTTGATCGGGCTAAGCATAGAATATCAGGAATGTTATGGAAACCAATAGCCTTTCAAAGTTGTTTTAACCCATAGGGATGTCTTGTAAGTTGTAACCCATTCAACTCAAAAAGGTATCGAGGAGTAAAAATAGTAGTTGTAGGATTATTACTTGAGAAAGCATTATTTTTCAGGTAATAATCCTTATGCGTTACATGTCTTAGTTTTCCGTTGTTAAAAGAAGCTCTGCGCTCAACAGGTAGCAAAATACGATCCTAGAAATATTATAAAAATTCGATGATTAGTCAAATACTAAATGACTATTTTCTAAGAAAGCTTAGAATTGAAAATCACATATTAGTGAGGCATCCATGTGAGGATAAGATATTTTAAAAAGTGCATTCGACTTATATAATCAATACCTAGGATGGTGAATATCATGCATTCAATTGATCACAACAAAATTCAGCTAACTACAGTTCAAATTGTAGCTTTAAATTTTTTTTAAATAAATGAATACAACTATGTATTTCTAATTTCAGTTCTAACACAAATTTATAGATACATTTACAGCATGCTGGCAATCCCTGAATTTATAGGAACTGATCTAATTACGGGTAAGCTCTTTATTAAGTGTAATCTGAAACATGTTAGCTAGTATGTGAGCAGGACTGCTATGTAAAGAGGAATTTATATATCTCAGAACCGTAAGTAATTGCTAGGAAATAAGCCAGAATACTAAATGTGTTAGGCATAATCCTGATACCAATAGATAGAAAATCTATACAATCAGTTTCAGAATTTAGGGATGCATCATTATTTTTTCTATGGATTTTACAATTTCTTGTATGAATAAGTACATACACACTGAATTATCTATGTTGTACTATTCACCTCTTTGATGCACGGAGAGGCTTGGATGGCCGCTTCAACACTGCTTCCCTGACGGTCAGCAACGACACTGCCTGATCAGAGCAGGGGAGAAAAGCTTCACAGGCGACCATGCAACGGCCGGCTCTGAGTATGGGCTGTCTCCGTGTGGATTTTGTTGGCTAGTAGCCCTTCCACGGAAAATCACGAGCAGCCACAGCTGTGGGCTTGTGGCATTCAGGGTTTTTTTTTTATCTTAACTCTGTGCTTTGAGCATGACTTATTGTAGTTACAAAATAGCCAATCATGTGAAGTTGGACCTCAAGCAAGAGGTGAGTCCAGCAAGTTACTTCCATCTGTCAAGCAAAATAAGACAAAAAAAAAACCTCACTGATCAAGATCCTATTGACAATCATTACTCAGAATGCATTGCTTCCTCTGGTCTATGCAATATTGCTCCTGGATCACCAGCAAGGTGATGTGATCATTAAGAGGGAAAACAGTTGAATAAAAAGTGGCATTAGCACATGGGGAAACCTTCAGCATCACATGGGGAAGCCTTCAGCAGCACAACCATTGCAGTCTGAGAATATATTTATCAAGAAGGTATTTAGATTCAAGGGGTTGCGTCAAGAACACCTCCATTTGTTGTTACCTAGTCATGACAGACATATCAAACACCTTGTGCCTGAATTCAATCAGTATTTAAGTGCTGCTTGAACTGAATAGAAAAGCAAATAGCTACTTAAGAACTGAAACATGGTATTCTCTTTGCACACCTAAGAAATTGTGACCAAGCTAGTCCAGGACAGTGACCAAGCTATTACTAGTTCCTAAATCATAAATAGCAGGTATCAAAGACATTTCACACACATTAGTAGCTATCACACACTGAGTACAAAGAGGACTGGCTAAACCTGTTCGCTGGTTGGTTTCTGGGCTGGTTTGGGCTGGCTGGTGCTGGTTTATTGTGAAAGGAAAACACTGTTGGCTAGCTGGTTTGGGCTGGCTAAAACCAACAAGCGAACAGGTTGAGATCACAAAGACAGCCCCAACAAGCATTGATTCAGGGTATACACATGGAGACAAAAGGATGTGCTGTTTACCTCATGGGAATTTTGTCGAATATGTCCTGTGCGCTATAGTTGTCGTCGATGTCCAGTTCATCACCGGCTGGCGTCCACATCCGATCTGCTGTAATTTATATTAAAAAAAGATACGTCAATTAAAAGACTCATTGTATCAAGGATGAACTAATATCTGCTTTAAACATCCATATCAATTGGCCCTTTATTGTATTGAAGAGGTTTAAGCGAAAATAGAAGAGACGAATTGAACCAGGAAATGCTATAGCTGGGAAACAGTTTTGTCAAGGTGCAGGTGCAGATAGAATTGGTTTTTGCTGCTGTGCATGGTCCAAGCCATCTCTTCGCAAATTGATTGTAGCCATCCCACCTGACAAAACATCAGTCTTATAAATGGTTGACTCAAGCTTCAGCATGCATCATTGAGGACAAGCACCACATGAGCAAGAGAGGAAAAACACAAGGTGAGGATGAGCCCTTACCAAATTGAAGAAGAAGACACCATGAGGGGCTGCTGCGTGTGGGGAGACGTTATGTTCGTCAGCTTGGATTGAACCTCGGTATGATCCTTCGAGGGACGAGGGGGACCGGGTGACCGAAGCTGGGGAGAGCGATGAACGACGGCTGGAGTGGAGCCTAGCGGCGCTGGACGGCCGAGACCTTCATTGCGAGGGCCGAGCGCTCCACCGACAGGGACGCCGCACCGGGGTCGCCGTGGGAGGGGGGCCGCCGGGGCTGCAGCGCTCGAGGTTCACGCCCGCGCCGGGGTGGCCGCAGCCGCCGTGCCTGCGCTGGCCGCCCGCTCCGGGGTGGCCGGAGCCGCCACGCACGCACCGCCGGCCGCGCCGGGGTCGCAGGGGCCGCTGGGGCCCCCGCCCGCGCCGCGATGTCCGAGACCGGAGAGTCCGGGGTCGCCGCGCCTGTACCGGGGTCACCGGGAACGACGCGCCCGCACCCCGCCCGCGCTGGGGCTGCTAGCCCACAGGGCCGCACCGGGATGAGGGAGGTGCGGGGGCGGCGGAGGACGGCCAGGTGGAGCGCGGTTGCGCCGCGCGGCTCTGAAGGTCCGTGGCTTTACGGGTAGACGCCCGAACCTACCCGCAATCGGACGGACCACAAAGCATTAACGCTCGATTGGTCGGCGGCGCCATAGCAACCTTATCTGCTGGAAACTTCAGTGACAAGAACGCTGGCTCATTACTCATTATTATTCTTTCACTTCACACACACACACACACACACACACACACACACACTCCCCTGTCCCCTCCTCCCCACTTCTCCTGCCAAGAAAGCCACCGTTCAAGAGCGAAGAACCAAGATTCTAAAAAGCAGCAGCGCCACCAGTGGAGCTGTCGCCCGGTCAGCGCCTCGGATCGACGATGAGGAGCCGCAGATGGCGGAGGATGGAGCCGCCTCCCCCGCGGGCTCGGGCCCCGGGATCCAGGTCGCTATCTCCTCAACGCGGCGGCGGCGGGTCGAGGTCGCGCTCGCCACGCCGCGTCCCAATCATGGCGACGAGGATGGGAAGCTCGGTGCGGATGACCCGGGGGCCGCCGCCGCCGCTAGGAACGTCCAGCGCGGATGCTCCCGCTGGCCGCTGGCGACGGTGGGGAGCACACCGGCGTCTTGGAGAGGGTCGCCATTCGCCAAGATGACGGAGAGGCTTCCCGCTCCCGCGCCTCTGCTTCCGGAGGAGGCAGAGCTGACTAGGAGGAGCCGAAGATGGCGGAGGACGGGGCGGGGGAGGTTCCTAGTGCCTTCGTCGGCTCCGACCGAGGAGGCGAGTAAGGCATTTGTCTGAAACAGCCGAATTTCAAGGGTATAAACTACTAAGGAACATGCAAGAATATAGGAAAGCAATCAAACGAATTCTGAGAAATTTCTCAGTTCAGTGGTCCGAAAACAATATTCAGAATTAACATGCAAGAGTACAAACAAATTCTGACAAATTTCAGAGAACCAATTCTGAAAATTGCTTCTCAGAATTGCTTTTCTGGAAAATTTGTTATGTCTGATTTTTTTTGGAGAAATTTCAGAGAACCAATTACTACTCTTGCATTTGCTTTTCTAACCTTAATTGCAATGTGCTTATGTCTGAAAAAATTTGTTATGTCTGAGAACCAATTCTGAGAACCAGTTCTGAAATTTTTCAGACATAACAATTTTTTTCAGAAAAAAAAAATTCAGAACCAATTCTGAGAAAATTCTTGCAAGAGTACAAACAAATTCTGAAATGGTAAATTTCTCAGGAAAGCAATCAAACCACTGAACTGTAAAATTTTCAGAATCTGCATTTGTCAGAACCACTGAACTGTAAACTACCTTTACAATTACTTCTTTCTCTGAACTATCTTACGCATGTGTCTGAACCACTGAACTGTAAACTAGTCCTTTCTCTGAACTATATGTCTTACAAAGAATCCTCGCAGCGGGTGCAGAGATCAACAGTTAAGCATCTTACAAGTTTAACACCCAGCACCTGTACAGATAGAGCACCAAAGCTTGATACAGCCGAAGAGCAGAAAAACAGAAAAGACTATCAAAGCATCAGAACTACATCCCCCAGGCATCAGCAAGGCCTGCAAATCTAATCCATTTCCCATCCAAAGATGTCTTCTCCATGTCCTTGAGACCTTGACACTGTAAACTATCTTTACAATTAGTTGTTTCTCTGAACTATCTTATGCATTAGTCTGAACCACTAAACTGTAAACTAATCTTTTCTCTGAACTCAATGAACTACGTCTTACAACGTAAACTGCAAAACCGATCGTCGTCTTCTACTCCTTCCTCGCAGCGGGTACACAGACGAGGGCCTCCTCGTGGGTTGGGGAATAACCTGGGGCGAACTGGCACAGTCAGAACCCCATCTTCTGATAACACTCTCTGAAAAGTGAAAACAGTGAAAACAGTCAATTGTCTGAACTGCGAACCTGAATGCCTGAAAACAATCAAGAATGGGCCTGTTCGTTTAGTCAAATTTGACAAGTTATGCGATATCTTTGAGTTTTCACAAAAATTGGTCAAATTTCATTAAAATTTAAATTTCTTTGGACTGAATTTGGGTAAAATTGCATGGTAAACAGCATTATCAGTCCTACTATATGATCAGCAGCCTCCGCTATTTTTTGAAAAAGGAATCTGTAGCATAAGCATTGAAGGGAACACCGCAACTTACAAATTACAATGACGATCGACGGCAATATAGGAAAGCAAAGAGGCACATTGATTTTGTTCTGGCAATTAATTGAGGTTACCAACCTTAACGCCTGAAACCAGAACAGCTGGCAGCTGGTCCTCGGGAATCAAAACCCAGCCGTCCTCTCTGACTATGTTGAACACGTGGAAATGCTCTCCTGGGTGGTGGTGGGCATGATCGGGGCAGTAATCAGAAGAGAAGGCGCGGCTGCAGCTAGTGCAGAACCTGTCGAGGAAATGGGTCCGGCTGAAATCGCAGCTGACAAGACTCTGAATGATATCCCTACTCTGTCCCTGGTGAACTGCAGCGACCTGCAGGCAATCAAAAGGAACTGGGGAACTGGGGAACGGTACAGAATCCAAAGGAACTGGTATGGCAGAGGGATCAGAAGTGGTATTGCTGAAGAATCAAGAAAAACGCGGCACGATCTTGGCATTCCAGTACAGAGGATCAAGAACAGGTAGTATAACAGAGCAATCAAGAACTGCGGCAGTATGGCAGAGCAATCAGAACTGCGGAACAATCTTACCTTGCAGGTGGGGCTGCAATGCTCCATGGTAATCGAAATACGATCATCGCACACATTGCAGTGTCCCCTCGTCAAACCGCGATTCCAATGCGGTTGCTCCCTACCAAGCATCACGTAACTCGTGCCCTGATACTGTACCCGCTGAATCCTAGTCCAATTGTAGCCCAATCCCCCTACCCGCACGCTGAGGGCAGTCAGCGCTGGGAAACGCCCATCAAGAAGCACCACCTACGCAAAAAACTATCAGCGCAAGTACAGACAGGGATCGGTTTCCAAGAAAGACTGTTAATCGCAAGTGCAGACAAGGATAGTTTTTCAAGAAAGACTGTTAATGGCGTACTCACATCAATAGTCTGCGGGGCTCCACCCACGGCGCCGTGCTGGGAAGCTGCATGGGCGGGGCAGCAAGTCTGGCGGACAGCGCGGCGACAAATCGAGCAGAATGTCCTCGCAGTGCAGGGGACACCGAAGTCCACCGTCGTGAGCGCCTCGAGGTAGTCCATGCGATCCGACCGAAAGCAAGAACGAGAGGGTTCAGGCGAAGAAGACGACAAACAGCTATTGCAAGTATTTCAGGGGGAGGTCCCTTCATAAAAGTGAACCTTATATTAGGCGCCCAAAACGTAACCGCTCTCACCGAGTCGGTTGGGCGTCATCTAATTATTTTTTCAATAATAATATTTTTAAAGCAACCCGGTAATTATATTAAAGCTGTGAACTCAGAAGTAGCAGTCTCTCCCATTTATACACATGAAAACATATATGAAATAAAAACAGAAATGCTATACAACACATATGTGTTTTAGTAAAAAAAAAACATGGATTTTTTTTTTATCTCTCTCCCTCTCTCTTTCTCACTGGCCTCCCCGCGCCCGCGCCGGCCATGGCAGTGGCAGTGGCGGCGACGGATATGTGATTTGTCCTTCCATAGAAAAAAATTATGATCTGTGATCTGTTATTTATGATCTGTGAAGGCTGGAGGCTGGAGGTAGAAGAAGGGTGGAGGCTGTTGGATCTTAATTCTATGGTGGAAAAAAAATTCATGTGTTGAAACTACGTAAAACACATGGTTGTGTAGTAGACAGTCTCAATAAAAATATATACATCCAATGAACAAATCAATAGAGTTTAGTCGAACATGAGGCAATAGTGCACTACTTAGTACCGAATCCAGCCATCAGCTCCAATGGTAATATGCAGGCGCTATGCGAGTTGTTCCCATCGGAAGATGATGTGGGTCCACGCAAGTAGCGCCGTCGCTGCTCGGCAGCCTAGGCAAAGCCTCCGGCCGGTGTCGTAATTCGGGTTGATCAGTATCCAATGTAACAACATAGCTTAGGGAGGGTCGGAGCGTCCTTGTACATCTCTTCTGACCATCTAGGGTGCCATTAAGGCGTGTTGTATCAAGCTTTTCCTCTATCTTAATACAAAGATGCGCAAACCTTTTGCGTGATCAAGAAAAAAAGGCTCAGCCCCAACACTTTAGACATGTCGTAAGATCCAACGTTCTGTAATTAGACGGAAACACATCTTAATCGAGAAAAGAACATCTGTGGTTGAATCATCAGGTATAGCATAGACTGCAGATTTGGAACCTTCAACCCTTGACCCATCAAGTTGGACGCCCGGTTTCCTCACCATGGTCATCAATGATGAGGTCAACGACCCGGAGTTAATATCTCCATGAGAGTGCCCATTAGCACACATCTCCTTGCAGATATTGACCACAAACTACTACTGTTGATGAAATTGATCCCTCCCCCCGCGTCATCCGTACAGGCGGCTCGGGGGGCAACTCAGCCTCCGCCGCAGAAACCGCCCACCGCGCCTGCTCTTCAGCCGTCGCCGCCACTCTCCGTCTAGCGGTGGCGGCGGTGCACAACAAGGGCCCCACAACAACTTTTGTCCCCTCTCTCCTCTCCTCGCCTCCCCTCTTCCTCCTCCTGTCGAGTTCTGGATTTCCGGCGAGAAGGATGGCCGACGGCGAGCAAGATGACCGGCGACGAGCTGGGTCCATGTCCTCTGGGTCCGGATCTGACGACCCCCGCCCGGGCGGCGCGCTGTCAGGTAGGGCCCACTCGAAGGTGTGCACGAGGTGGGAGACCAGAAGCCATCGGTGGTGAGGCCAAGTGACAAGATCCTAACATACGGTTATGTTAAGCATCGGGATCAAAGGTTTTCTACCGAGAGACCTCCCGACCGATCCCTCTAGGATCGACCGGGGGCTCGGGGGCTACACCTCTCAGGCGCGCTCGCGCGCACCTTCCAGCTAAGGATTGGGCCAAGCTCGAGCACACCCTCTGCCTCTGCTCGGAGCTCGGGGGCTCGCAGTGCTGGGAAGGGAGGCGCAGCCGTGGATGAGAAGTCGTCCTCCTCACGCCGCACCGGTGGGAGGTAGCCGGAGAGATCAACCTCCGCTCAAGGCGGCTCCGGCTGATTGAAGGCCCCCCTTAGAAGGGAACCCAGCTTGGCAACGTCGCGCCCCTCTGGGTGCTCAAAGGCCCCGGCGGCCGATTCGCCCTAAACAACGTCGCAGCCCGTGGCTGCATCCCCGAAGGGGACAGGGGCGGCACCCCCGCCTAGGTGGGGCATCAGCTGCGGATGGTGACTCGCCTTCAATGCAAGCGGCTGGGGTGACACCGCTGCCTCGCCCGAGGGTTCCCGTCGGAGGGCGTTCCTTGCATCTAGGCAACAACATGTCGGCCTAGTGAGAACATGGGTGCATAACGACGACGACTAAGCAAGCAAGGATTCTTACCTACTGTTGGGGATGAGCTTCAAAGCAGAGTGCCTCTTCTATAGAGGAGCGCTCATCCCAGAGGAGCTCGGGTGGGGCCGCTTCCCAGCAGCCAGGGCAAAAGATGTCTCTCCCTGAGACGGGCATGGGGATGTAGCGCCCGGAAGTGGGGAAGAGCCGTGACATCCCTCATCCTCATCTCAGCCTCCGGGGCTGGGAGGGGCGGAGATGGCCCCTTGAACGGGAGATCATCCAGGCACAGCTCGAACACCAAAATGGGGGGTGCCCGTCGTCGACTAGTGGCTCCCCCGACGTGGACCCGAGTACCATTCACGCCAGCCCGGTCAAAGACTCCTCCGAGAGGTGGTCTCGGCCAACACGGACTGGTCCCCCGACCTAATGTACTCCCAAATCGGGTCTGGCCTCGCCTTCAGCGGGAGGATGCGGCACAGCAAGAACATGCGAAGCACTATCCGGCCGGTTAGGCTGACGTCCTTTAGGGTGGTGACCCGATCCACGACAATGGCGCCATCGGCCCTAGACGGTCGGGGGAGTAGGACAGAAGGACCTGATGGGGTCGAAAAGGTAAAACCACTTCCAATGGCACCCCTTCTTCGAGGTGGGGAACAAGAGCTCTAGGTACCACGACTTCAAATTGTTGCACAACTGGATGGCGGCAGCGCCAATCCACTGCATAGATCCACCGCCATCCTTGTTCAAGGACAGCAGGAAGATCCTCCGCCACAGATCTAAATGGGGCTGGATCCCCAGGTAGCACTCGTAGAGGGTCACGAACACCGCAAGGTGAGCGACCACATGTGGTGTTAGGTCATGAAGCCATAGCCCAAAGTAGCAGAGGAATATCTGCACGAAGGGATGCACCGAGACTTGAGCCCGGCGAGGTGGAAGGGGATGACGGAGATGACCTGTGACTCACCTGGTGTGGGCTCCATCGCCTCTAGATCCAACAGATCCCATCCATCCCCAGTGGTGGAAGGGAGGATCAGCCATGCCTGGGCCACCTCGAGCATCTTGCCCTTGGCCTTCGAAGAATCCCACTCCGCCGCTCTGAACAAGCGAAGAAGGAGCGAAGAGGCTCAATCGCGTGAAGAAAGAAGGCGCGAGTTAGGAAGGCCTGAATGAGAGGTGTGTCCACTTTCCCCTCCCTTTGGTGCTTTGTATAACCCGAGCTCGCAGGAATAATTGCAAGTTAGGAGCAGATCTGTCGCCCACTCCACGCATGCCTTCTCACAGGACTCGAGGGGACCCGATTCCCCTCAGGGTCATCGAGCTTCGTCAATGGCCCGAATCCGTGCACACTAATGCAAGTGGCATGGCCTCTCCTCTGCCAGATCCACACCATGTGGCCCAACGTCCCATCTCCTAGACGACGTGGGACGTCATGGGAGTGCATGCCATAACTCCTCCAACCAGAGCGGGAGCCCAGGTGACATCAACCGCTTGCGTGGGACGTTAGAGGAAGGGGCGCGTCTAGAAACCGCCTCACCCACTAGCAAGAAGGCCCCACAACAACCTCAGGGGCTGCACAAACTCCCCAAATGGAGATCCTAGGCTCTGTTGGCATTTCTTAACGTCACTACTAAGAACAAGGTTTTGAATTTAATCTCTAGCAACGATGCCATAAATGCTTATTGGTATTTACTTGTGACTTGAAAGAATAAATGTATGAATGAAGGGATCTGCAAGTGCACAGATAATATACCATTGTAGCACTTCATCCGGGAGTATTCCATGTATCGTTATTTATATTTTTACCATAGGGAAGGACGGTCAGTTGGAATATATTGATAACTTATATGCAAGATGGAGAGATAAACCATAACCAACTTCTACTCACAACAGGGGTAAGTCAAGAGAAAAATGTATATGAATGGTAAATAATAACTAATCGTTGATCACTCAGAGTACTCCTTTCTATGGCATTAGCATGGCTAAGTAGAATATTAGAGGAATAATTCCTAAGTCATTCTTAATTACAAGTCAAAGCATATGTTGATTAGTGCAATTACACTTAGTAATCATAGTTAAGGTCAACTTCATATCTACACATAAGGGATATTACTAAGGAAGATCAAGAGCAGAGCTTGTCTTCCTTTGTAACTATATCCTACTTGTCCTATATATGGGGAGTGGACTACAAAGGACTCAATGGGAGTCACATCTGCGATCTACCACATGGCCCGAAATATAGGGTGCATCTACAGGTAAACAACGTATAAGCACCACGCTTACACAATGTTGACCACTCACCCCTTGTACGTTGGAGCGAGCTCTATATGAACTTATGCTTAAACATGATGCTAATCTAACTATACTAAGCATATAATCAAAGTAGATGATGATCATGATAACTAGAAACATGATTAATGTGAGAAATAATGTCATAACAATTGTAGCAAACATATAAAAGTAATGAGAGATACAAAAGAGAGGGGGTACAAAGGCTATACCAAGCCACGCTCTTGATAAGGTCAGGAATCCAAGGGAAGCTTGCCTCCCTCTAGACCTAGCCTAGCTAGCTATGCCCTAGAATATGGTGGAGCTCTGAGGATGATTAGGGTTTTTGTCCTCTCAAATGACTTATGCCTTAGGGGGGTGGCAGGGGCTCGTATATATAGGCCGGAGAGTCAATCCTGAGCCCTCGGATCAAACCGACTTAAATGGATAGCGTAGATGCAACCTAAGAGGCGGTGGAGAACCAACATAGCAAGGTAGAGGCTGACAGGTGGCCCCACAGGCCGACCGATCTACAGGTGGGGTCAACCAGCCCCACATGGCTGCCTCTCGCCCTCTGTCGCGGTGTGGTGTCCTCTGGTGTCTTCTAGATCCTTCTAGTGTTGTTTACGCCGTGAATAAGCATGATTAATTCTGACATATAGGTCCACCTAGACGGTTTTCTGAATAAACCCTGTAAAAAACACAGATTGACCAAAACTTGTGGAATTTGTTAGTTTAAACCCCTAAACCTATGTTGGTGATTATTTCCATACCCTTATACATGTTATATTGATGGTTTATAATGTTTGTTAACTACCGTCAACATACTCCTCCAAGCTTAACCATTGCTCGTCCCTGAGCAATTCTAAATTTAGCAAATGGATTAGGAGTTGCTGCGATGTTTTCACTCCTGAAAAGTACATATGCGTTCAAACAAGAATTTTCTCTGGATTAGAACAAACTGATCTGACTTTTAAACTTACCTGTATTACCTTCAACCATGGGGCTTCTTAGCTTTCACTTGGATCTTGAGCAATTGAACGACAGAATGATCAAGTCAAGTACTATGTCTTAAGTTCTTTGCTCAACCATTATTTCAGAGTTTTTATAGATTTTCAAAATAAAACTCAGAGCTTCCATTGTATGACACTCTCAAGTCTCTTGATATATGTAGTATTTGTAGATCCTCACCAAGGTAGTAATGATGTTATGCCTTTCTCTTCCTACAACTAAGGCTTATTGGAGCTTATAGGAGTGGAAATAGCATGAAATAACATACTTGCAATACATATATTGTAAAGTCAAACCTCGGATCCAAAGAGAGTTGAGTCATACAATCAAATCAAGATGTGCATGTGTGTGAATGTATGGTGGATATATATGGTGACTAACCTAATTTTACTATGCTCCTTGAAAACATATCTCTCTTTTGAAATTTAGAAACAACTTTGCAAGAGAACATATGCTATCTTATTCATCTTTTTTTTCTCTTTTTTAGACGGGCATCTGAGTACCCATTGTTTTCAATATCTCGGACACTTGTCTATTTTTTCTCAACTCTTTTTTTTCTTCTTTTTTATGAATAACTTTTGCATAGCCCGTGCTTTTTTTTCTGCAACAAAACCTTTTGAGAGATAGCAACAAGAAATTGGAGCATTTATTTGAAGTAGAAACCTATCAAGCATAATTTTTTTGTTCACTCCCAGTGTAGGAGTAAAATATTTTTGGGTTAATTTAAATGGAATGACATGTTTTTGCGCCTATCCCCAGTGTAGGAATAGTGCATATATGGGTGGTGTGTACGTGATCTTGATTTTAAGAGCATGACAAACCTCTCATAAGGGTCAACAAAGCTTGACTAAACTCAATGCAAAACAAGCAACATATATGAGCAGAAGTTTTCCTAATCTAAATAACATGTATGACTCTGGTAGGAGTTCAAGCTTTGTCATACAGGAGCTCATCATGTAACATTTTTATGTTTTTCAAAAGATAAATCTCCAGAACTTAAGTATCACTTGGAACAAGATAAACAGCAGCTCAGACCTTCTCATATCATATCCGTCAATTACCTAGACTTAGATCAAGCATATGCTACCCATGAGTTTCAAGTTCAGAGTAAATCCTTATATCAAAACAGTCTTATCCAAAACTCGAGAGAATTCAAGGCTGAAAACTAGGTACTTGAAAAGAATTACAACAAAGCAACTATTTATCATTTCCACTCCAAGAGATTATCTTCAGAGTCCTTTTATTTATTCAGCTCTTAAAAATCAAATTTAAAGAAATCTAGACACATTGTTTATTTTGTTTTCTTATTTTTAAGATCACACCATATTACTAATATATATAACTTGCTAAGATAAATTTTTATTTTGCTTTTAGTTATGTATCTTTTTTTAGCAAATGTAAAGCAAACTTAAGAATAACAAAAGGAGAGAAATACTTAACTAGATACATGGGGGATGCTCTTCCCCCGAGCTGGATGTTGTCATGGTCTTTCTCAGAGTAGATTTTGCCAACGGATGTCCTTCTCATTCATCAAGTGAAGTGAGATGGATACAATTGGGTAAACTTGCTCTTGATCTTGTGTATCATCCAGCAAAATGTCAACAAGAACACCAAAGGTCGTGGAACGGATTAGGATAAGGGGTCAGCGGTTAGCCGTTCGGAAATTAGTCATTCTTGAGGTTTAGAAATATTTTTGATTTGGCATAATTTTAGTAGGATGTTCATCTAGTATATATATTTTTTATGCAGAATGCAATATAACTAGATGTATGTATGATATTTTTTTATGCCACCATGGTGAATGTTCTTGCGGGTTTTAACACACCGTAAAAAATATTCACATGGGGCTTAGGATTTTTATAATGCAATGATACAATTTTTATTTTCTTTTCTAAGTGCAATGTTAATGCAGAAAAGTAAATATGATAAAGTGAAATAATTTATGCAATGCGAAAAAGTAAATACGGATAACTACCAATTTTACCTCCTGGCGAGGGTTCAGATTTTTAAGTCCTCTGGACAGGACTTCTCTAGTCTTGTTCATTTCTTAGGTGCATCTGTTGGTCTCAGAGATGGAGACTTTGATAGTTGCACCTCTTGTGATGGTGACTCTGATGATGTCACCTTTTCTTTGCACACCTGCTTGGTCTATGGACTTGACTTTGGCAGAGTAGGTTCATCTTTCACAACTTCTTCATCTTCCTCCCATTCATTCTTTAGGAATTGATTCTTTCGGTGCTGGGATGATTGGCGTTTCCTCCTAAAGCGGGTCTTCATTGGCTGTTCATAAGTGGTATAACTATTAAATAGCAGCGTACCTTTTCTCTAGGGAATTGGAAATGGACTTGTCCAAATCTAACATGGATGATCACGTTTGTGGTGTTAAGGAACAACCTTTCAAGGATGATGGTGTATCATCTTCTTATTCTCTCATGTCTAGAACCATGAAGTCGGCAGGGGCATAGTGATCATGTATTCTTACTATGACATCTTTAACTATTCCCTCTGGAAATCGGTTTGATTGGTCCGCCATCTGCAATTGCATGTATGTAGGGAACAAAGGTTCATCATCAAATAAATACTCATACGTTACCTTGGACATTATATTAACACCCGATCCAATATCGCAGAAGGTGTTGTGGAAAATTCTTTGTCCAATGGTACACTCGATCATCGGTACACCTGGATCATCCTTTTTGGTAAGGTATGGTGAAGCGAGGAGGTGATCGTACTCCGATCGAAGTGTGTTGATCATGTTGACTGACTCTTCTTGTGGCTGCCTAGCCTTGTTCTTCCTCCTTCTTCGATTGTTTTTCTTCTTGTTCACTATTGTCTCTTCAGGCAGGTACGCTATCTGTGGATGACCAGAAGATTACAAGATATGATTCTTGAAAGTAAACTTCTCCTTTCTATCCTTGATCATGAAGCAAATCTTGGCACTGTCTGCATAGATGATGGCTTTTGCGGTGCTCAGGAAAGGTCGACCCAAGATAATGGGTGCTCTTACATCTCCACCTGTTTCCAAAACCACAAAGTCTATGGAAATATATGATTGTCCCACTCGAACAATGGCATCTTCTAAAATTCCCTTGGGGTAGCAGAGTGACTGATCTACAAGCTGCAAATGCATGTTTGTGTACAACAAAGTATCTTCATTAATTTTATCATGAATTACCTTTGGCTTGATGTTGACGCTTGCTCCGAAGTCACAGACAACTTCTTAGAAAATGTGAGGTCCAATGGCGATGGGGATGACCGGTCTTCATGTATGACCCTTCTTTTCAGGCAAGGAATAATCTATCCACCTTCCCATCGATGGCTCCGTGTAGTAGTATGCTTCATTGTGAATATCGACAAGATTTGCAGTTTCAAGATCTTCCGATTGCCTTGAAATCTTACCTTTATCGGTCGAAGAAACAACAGCCGCCAACTGAGCTATTTGTGATTCTATCATTTTATTAAAGTTATGTTGGTTCTTAATAGTAGATGAGAAGCTATCCATTCTATTGTATATGTTTTCTAAGACTCTATCATTGGAAGCTAGTTTCTTAGATAAGCCCTCCATTATTTTAGCTTGGCTAGAAATTAATTCTCTCAAGGGTGGTTGATTATTGAAAATATTAAAATTATTACCTTGATAGTTACATTGGTAATTACCTTGGTAGTTTGGCCTTTGTTGTTGATTCCATCCTTGATTCTATTGAGGACAAAAATAGTTGTTGTTGATGAAGTTCACATCCTCATGAATTTCAGGGCAGTTGTTCCCTGAATGCCTAGTGTTTCCACACTCTTCACATGTCATGCGGGAATCATGAATGCGCATAACTTCTTACTTCTCAGTGGCTCGGTCTTTGAGCTTCTTCATGAGCAGTCCATCTTGGCGGACATCATGTCTACCTCCTTGAATTGATGCATTCCTCCACCTCTCTTGCGGGTTTGAAGACATTCTTCATTCCAGCCTTGTTTGGAGGCCATCTTCTCTACGAGAGCTGTTGCACTTGGGATGGTGAGTGATAAGACAGCTCCTCCAGCAATAGCATCCATGTTCTCTTGGAAGCGTTCCCATGCCTTAGGGACAGATTCATCATGTTGCTGCTAAAAACTTGAAATTCTCCCACGCAGAGCGTTGGTCTTGCCCATGGGAAAGAACTTTGATAGGAAGGTAGTGGAGCAGTTGTCCCATGTTGTGTTTCTATCTTTGTTGGCGTAGAACCATTGCTTCGCCTTTCCCAAAAGTGAGAATGGGAAGAGGCAGAGTAGTATGGCATCTTTGGTCACTCCTTTGATGGTGAAAGTGCTGTAGATCTCCTAGAAGTGTTGGAGATGAGCACTCGCATCTTCATGCGCCTTTCCACAAAACTGGCTAGCTTGCACCATGTTGATGAGAGCTGGCTTAAGTTCAAAGCCATTGTCTCCAACGTCGATTGCCGGTCCAGTATGGATGTTGGCCGTAGTTGGAGTAGAGAACTCACGGAGGGTCTTGTCAGCCATGGCTTCAAAATCTAGTGTTAAGCTCCTCCTTATCTGGTTGTCTTCCGATTCTAAAGCTGAGACTTTCTTGAGTTTGGCTCTAGTTCTCCTGATTAAAGCTTCTGGATCTTCAATGTAGTTCGTCGAAAGGTCAAAACCGGTCATACATTACACTGCATAAGATATAAAAGTAGGCAAGACAAGGGTAGGCCTGTTTGACTAGAGGTCAAAGGTTATCTTGATCACATCAATAAGTATAAGTTTATCAATATTTCCTTCTTGCCTAGCTACCTTCCCCGGCGATGGCACCAGAAATGCTTGTTGGCATTCTTAACGTCACTACTAAGAACAAGATTTTGAATTTAATCTCTAGCAACAATGCCAAAAATGCTTATTGGTATTTACTTGTGACTGGAAAGAATAAATGTATGAATGAAGGGATCTGCAAGTGCACAGATAATATACCATTATAGCACTTCATCTGAGAGTATTCTAGGTATTGCTATTTATATTTTTACCATAGGGAAGGATGGGTAGTTGGAATATATTGATAACTTATATGGAAGATGGAGAGATAAACCATAACCAACTTCTACTCACAACAGGGGTAGGTCAAGAGCTTGTCTTCCTTCGTAACTAGATCCTACTTGTCCTATATTCGGGGAGTGGACTACAAAGGACTCAATGGGAGTGTCACATCCACGATCTATCACATGGCCCAAAATATAAGGTGCATCCGCAGGTAAACAACGTATAAGCACCACACTTACACAATGTCGACCACTCACCCCTTGTACTTTTGAGCGAGCGCTATATGAACTTATGCTTAAACATGATGCTAATCTGACTATACTAAGCATATAATCAAATTAGACGATGATCATGATAAATAGGAACATGATTAATGTGAGGAACAATGTCATAACACATATAGCAAACATATAAAAGTAATCAGAGATACAAAAGAGAGGGGTACAAAGGCTATAACAAGCCACGCTCTTGATAAGATCAAGAATCCACGCGAAGCTTGCCTCCCTCTAGACCTAGCCTAGCTAGCTATGCCCTAGAATATGGTGGAGCTCTGAGGATGATTAGGGTTTCTATCTTCTCAAATAACTTATGCCTTAGGGGGGTTGGTAGGGACTGGTATATATAGGCCAGAGAGTCAATCATGAGCCCTCGGATCAAACTGACTTGAATGGATGGCATAGATGCAACCTAAGAGGCGGTGGAGAACCGACGTAACAAGGTGGAGGCTAACTAGTGGCCCCACAGGCTAGCTAGTCTGCAGGTGGTGGCCTCTCGCCCTCCGCCATGGTGTGGTGTCCTCTAGTGTCTTCTAGATCCTTCTGGTGTTGTTTACGCCATGAATGAGCACGATTAATTCTGACATATAGGTCCACCTTGATGGTTTTCTGAATAAACCTTGCAGAAAACACAGATTCAACAAAACTTGTGAAATTTGTTAGTTTAAACCTCTAAACCTATGTTGGTGATTATGTTCATACCCTTATACAAGTTATATTGATGGTTTATACTGTTTGTTAACTACCGTCAATAGGCTCCTGACCGACGGGCGCCTGGATGGCTCACCCCCAAAACCAAACAACTCCCTAGAGTTTGATCAGGATCCACTGAGTAGCGGGCCCAACAAGGTCCCCAGCCATGCTCAGTGCACGCTACGTACCCTGACCTATGCTACTAAAGTTGGTTCGAGCGACCAGGGCCTGCTACCAAGGCCCTAGAAGGGCGTGGCACGCCAGTTGATCAGGTGGCCCCGAACCAAAGCCTAGACGCTCTCGATCACCCGACCCGCAGTAGGCCTAGGTCTAAGTAGGGCGCCTCTAGGCCCAAAGCCCGCAACTCCTAGATGAGTTCACTGGGCCCTCGCTCAGGCCCTAGAGTTACGCAGCGTGGGTCATCACCGTCGCCAGCCCCAATAGCCAAGCATTCCCACCATGCTTGGTAAGCCCCACGAAGGGCACCAGACTCTCGTCAGCGGAAGCCATCCCCGCCATGGCTGGCTCGGTCATCGACTAATCGAGCTTAGCCCTTTGTCGCCATCACCAACTCAAGTAGTGAGGCCATGAAGGGCTCGAGGGCTCCTGACGAGATCCAAATATAGGGGTATGTTAAGCCTCGGGATCAAAGGTTCCCTATTGAGGGACCCATCGACCGATCCCTCCAGGATCACCCAGGCGCTCGAGGGCTACACCCCTCAGATGCGCTCACACGCACCTTCAGGCTAAGGATTGGGACAAGCCTGAGCACACCCTCTGCCTCTGCTCGGGGCTCAGGGGCTTGCCTAAGCCTCAAGCTCCTGATCGATAGGAGTCTGAACTCGATCCTTGGCCCCTCGGCCTTCGGCGCGAGCCTAGGACCGGGCTAGAGACAAGCGCCCCAAGTGTCCAAGGCTTGGGGGCTTCCTAATGTTGCCCAGTAGGCATGACACTATCAACCACTCCTCCGATAGGGTCACGCACGGGGTGTGACACTAGGGGACAAATCCCCTCCGCTGGCTTTAGGGGCTCGGGGCTTCCAAGCCCACTTGACAGCCCCTCAATCTAGATGCCTTCACCACCAAGAAGCCTCTAGAAGGCGCACTTGGTGGAGGCCGGTCCATGCCAACTGAGCCTGACACTCAGCGTGTTAGAATAGAGCAGCCAGATGACGCCTAGAGCTTCTTTAGCTCCACAACAAAGCCAAGGTCCATCCACGCCGCTGCAAGACCCTCCTGGACTCTGATGCACATAGACCATAGGCTAACTCACCTAAACTGCCATGTACCCAACCTACCTCGATATATAAGGGGAGGTCGGATCCTAGAGAGGGGGAGGACGAATCCAGATGATCCTAGACAGATCATTCGAGTCCTCATCGAACAGCTCGAGCTCTGCACTGAGAGCAGGGCCACCTAGAGAGGAGGACCGAGGGCTCCTCCCCACTTCCATCGTCTTCCTCCTCTCCAACGAGGAGGAGACCTCACCGCCAACAAGCTTAGGATCAGCACCGAGCATCCCCTGCCAAATCTATCTCTTACACTCTGCTATAACCCCCCCTGATTTTGGGTGCTCTTGAATACAAGGATCATCTGCTGATCGTAGGGCCCTGATAGCCCGAACTAGGATAAACTGTTGCGTCCTCTCTGTGTTCTTGAGTCCACCCGAGCCACTGGAGACACACACTCAGTGACACCCGACGAAAAACAATGCTTGCCACGGTTTCAACCCCGCAACTCCAAGGTTCTTGATAGGCCAAACATGGCGCCTCGGCATCGAACGGGGTTAGGATGAAGTTGACGCCATGGACATCCATGTCAGTGATGTCGTTTGAGGGTATGAACTGCTTAGCCATGAATGTGTCTGGGTTGGCCATAGGTTCACCATCACCGTGGTGCCATCTGGGGACACCATGCCATTGGAGAGGGGCACGTTGGCTGTGGCAAGGTGCGGGCCAGGCAGTTGGGCTCACAACGTCCCCTTCATAACTGCCAGTGGGCATCCGTCGTGGCCAATAGCTGTGTCCACCTCACCCTCACCCTCTTACAGCCTATGAGCTATGCACGGTTGGAACGGTGGCCACATCAGTGTCTTCGTCAACTACGCGGACATATTGGTACTACCCAGCGTCTGGTTCTCCTCTAGGGTTGCATTTGCCAGGCGTAACTCCTCTAGCCACATGCAAGCGAGCTTCGACGTCCCCCTATGCTGCTCTTCTCGGCCTATCTTGGCCGCTGGGGGCCTAATCTACCTCAACAGGTGTTGGACCAAGATCCTAAGGGTTCCCCATAAGACCGACTACCCATCAAGGAGATGGGCCAGACCATGGTCTGCCTAGAAGGCACGATACAAGGTGGCATGCCTCCCAAGACAAGAAGGACCCACCTAGTTGGATCATAAGAATTCTTTTGTTGTAACAGACTAGGACTAGACTTGTGCGCCTATCCTCTAGACTATATAAAGATCAGGCAGGGGCAACCCCTTGTAACATCATCATATACAACAATCCAATGCAAGCCAACACACCAAACTGGATGTAGGGTATTACCATATTCAGCGGCCTGAACCATTATAAATCACTATCTTTGCGTTCATCATCGACTTTAGCTTACGCCGAAGCCCACTAATCCTCCTTCCAGGTAACCGCATAACATGTTGCCGATCACCAGACACTGACAACTGGCATAGCAGGTAGGGGTTTTCGGTGGAAACATGTTCGAGGAGCTCGATGGACCTCACGATCAACACCATGTTCCCGGCTATGATCAACTTTCGTCTTCAGTTCCTTAACCTTCATGACGGATGGCTCTGGTACGCTTCAAGGTCGCCTCATGGAGACTTCCGCAGATTAGGCTTCTCTAGCTCTTTGATAAGACGCACTGGATGATCTTGTTGAGAATTTTGGTGCGTTTTCAATTTCTAGTCCCACTCGGACACGGAAACACAAGGTGTTCAAGTCTAACTAGGACATGACCAGGTTCTCTAAGTCAGCTTCTTAGCCATAGGGCAATCACGGTCATGTCAGAAGAGAATATTATGCATTGGCTAGGAAGACGAAGTTTCCTCTAATAGGAGCCCAACTTGGGCCTGGTCCTCACCGCCACGTCAAAAGGGAAGATGTGCATTGGCCAGGCATTCGGCTACTCGAGAATTACCTTCTAATACTCCCATGTAGTTGAGCATGATCGGATCACTACCATACCAAGTTAGGGTCACAATCTCTCTGCCATTAAGGAAACAATGACTATTGAGCTCTGCTCCAGCACCATGACCACCGAGCTCTACACCAACAACATGGTCAGCTATGATCATAGCCGGGAGGTCTTCTACATCCTAGACGTCAATCCTAATGGCAAAGAGCAAGAGGACATCTTCTCTGATGCGGCTAGCTCGCTGGAGAACCGGAGGTCGACAAGGAGCGTCGGTGAAAGAAGAACAAGCAACTCTCTCAACGATGGTTCCATGCCTAGCATCACCATGAGGCACGGGAGCGCGATGACCCAAACAACAACAACTTGAGAAGGAGCCGGAATAGGAGCACCGTCGTCGTGAAGCAAGGACGACCTCCATTGTGCGCAACCTCGAGTCCAACTTCAGGAAGTCAGCGGGCACCGAGTCTACAACACCGTACCCCAAGGCAACATCTGTACGTGGCACAAGCACTACGACGGGAGGAGGCAACAACGACAACATGGGAGGCAGAGGCCAACCTTAAGAAAATCAAAATAGGGAAGATAGAAGACACCCTCGGGTCGACCATCACCATGGTGATCTGCGGCAAGTCATCAACTTTCGCGATCTTTGCGAGTGACTATACGAAAGACACGTAGAGTCTGCCCATAGGAGCATCGAATCAATTGATGGCTTCCCCTGCTTTTCGAGCACCATTGAGTTCCCACAGAAGTTCAAGCCAGTCAACATCAACAAGTATGATGGCAAGAGGGATTGACCTAGCGGCTCTGGTGCTAGTGATCTGCCATCAGGCCTGGCAGGGAGGAACAATGACGTTAGACCGCGCTACTTCTCGATGGCGCTAGACATTACTCCACTGACCTGGCTCGAGCATCTTCTGAGGGATTCCATCAATGATTGGCAGACACTCTCCAAGAAGTTCATGGATAACTTTGAAAGCGTATGGACTCATGCCCAAGCAATCACCATGATCTCTAGAACTTCAAGCAACAAGATGGTAGAAGCATGTGTGACTACTACAAGTGCTTCAACAAGGTTTGCTCTACTCTGGTCAACATCTCTATTAGAGACATGATCGACTACTCTAGCAAAGGTCTCAGGGACAAGTACACATAAATGGGCTTCGTGAAGCATAAGCTGAAGACAATACCCAAGTTTTGAGACTTAGTAAAAAACTTGATAGACGCTACACGAGATCGTGACAGGAGCCCGGCAATCGGACTCGCCGAGATAACAAAGTTGGCGACTAGAAAGACAACCGGGGCAACCTATCAGGCAAGAAGAGAGGGCTAGACAACACTGTCGCGACCATGAACAAGTCAAAGAAGCATGGCAAGCCTAGATCCATTGAGGACTTGCTGCAAGAGTAGTGCCCATTCCACCTGAATCACAAGCATTCAGCCGCAGAGTGTCAGAAACTCAAGAGTGACTGCTTTACCTCGATGTTTAACAAGGCGAAGAATAAAGACAAGGCGGATGATGATAAAGACTAGGACAAACGAGACAATGGAGGAAATGAGTTCTAGCTATCCATCAACATTGTCAACCTTATCTTCAGAGGAGTAGCCGCCTCAGCATCCAAGAGGATGACTAAACTTACTCTTCGTAAGGACATGGCCGCTGAACCCACAACCATAAGATACTTGTCGTGGTTCGAGGTCCCAATTAAGTTTACAAGGAAGATCAGTGGACAAGATTCTCCAATGTTGGGCGTTGTCCACTGGTTCTCGATCCGACGATGGCAGGAATTCAACTTACCAAGGTCCTCATCAACGGTGGTTGTTTACACCAGATTTTGGAATGAAGGCGTGGGAACCCAAGATTTTAGGGATTTTATGAAGGCCGTGATGTCCACGGGATCGGCTAAACCAGATCAAAGTTGGAATCAGCTATTTGTCTATGATGTCATCACCAAGCGAGATCCAGACTCTACCGATGGAAAGGATGGTAATGGCCAAGGCAAAGATGTGTCGGACTTCACAGAAAGGAAAGGTTGGAGTCCAGTTATCTTAAATTAGGATGTTTTCTTTTATTCCAAGTTTGTAACAAGTCTTATTCGACTAGGACTCGTGTTAAGGCCTCAAGTATAAATAGGAAGCCCCAGCTATTGTAATGGATATCTCAATCAATCACACAACTAGTTCAATTACTTTTTCGGCTTTCAGCCACCTCTTAGGAGTAAGAGTAAGGTAGATCTCGACGAGTTCTTCGGTGAGCAGGGCTGCATCGGTTTCGATCACCAGATTACTTGTGAGTACTGTCACGACTTGTATCATTATTTGTAAGGCTAGATTGTTTGATCTCTTGCACATCTTGGTATAAGTTAGTTATCGATTATATTAAGATTAGTAAGGCTGCATCATTTGATCTCTTGCTATTTTTAGTATAATCACTACTTATCGATCTTATTGAGTTTAGTACTTTACTAGATTTGACAATATCACCAATTTACCCGATCAAGATCAAAGATTCATTGGTTTCCATTATATTGATCTATCTTCTTCATTGTATCACGATCGAATCCTATCTTGACGTTAGATCCTGCTATATCGACTGATTAATCTTAATCATGATCGAATGTGTTGAATGTAGTACAAGGTCTTATCTTGCTATAGATAGATCAATTGGTTAGTAACGTTTGGTTTATCGGTCACTATCTTCGCTGCATCGTTGACCTGTTAGATAGTAATCGTAAATTAGATCTTATCGATCGATGGGTTTGTTTATAAAAATAATATGACTTTGTTTGTTCACCATGTCCACATCGGCTATCTAGCCGATTGCCTATGCCTACCTTATAACATGTTTTCATGATTCTGTTGAATTATGGATGAATCTACTGGCTTGTCAGTTTTGATTTCCTATTCTTACCTGCGCTGCATCATCTTTGAACTGTTTGGTAGTGATAGTAGATTGGATCTGGCTAGTTTAGTAGGTCTATTTGTATTAAATAGATTGACTGAATGCATGTTATACGCAATCTACAACGCATTGGTTAAATAGCCGATAGCTTGCACTTCAACGTCTTATCCTATTTCTACCATATCGACTGAATAGCTGATAGCTTGTGCTTTCACTTCATAACATGTTTGCAAGAGTCTGTTTCAATATGATTAGATTTGTAAGTCAGATAGCTTTATTTTATTGTCTTTATCAACACTGCATCATCTCTGAACTATTTGATAACGATAATGAACTAGATCTAAACGGTTTACAAATCTGATTATGCTAAAATAGATAATTGTTCTCATGTTATGTTCTATTCATCAAACTTATCGATTTTAATGCTTTATATCAAATATCTTCTGTTTTTAGCCGATAACATTTACTTTTATTGCTTTATTGCTGGATATCGACTCTATAGTCGATGGCTGTTGACGGTAGATAACATACATCATAAACCATCAATATAACTTGCAGAAATAGCTAAAATGGATCACCAACATAGACTTAGGGGTTTTAAACTGACAAAGTCCATGAGTTTTGGTGAACCTGTGTTTCCAGCAGGATTTAATCAGAAAATCGCCAAGGAGGACCTATTCATCAGAGGAAATCATGGAATTCCGATGCGTAACCGACGTGGAAAGACTCTAGAAGACTCCAGGAGGCTCTCCACCGAGGAGGGCATGAGCCACTACCAGGTGGGGCTGGCTGGCCCCACCTAGAGGCCTCCCGACCCCTGTGGGCCCCACCTATTATCCTCTTTGCTATGTCGGTTCTCCACCGCCATAAGGATTGTATCTCCACCGTTTATTCAAGTTGGTTTGATCGAAGGGTCCAGGATTGATGCTTTGGCCTATATATACCAGCCTGCACCCCCCTCAGGGCATGTCTCATTTGATCTTGAGAGCTGAGAAGCCAAAAACCCTAATTCATATGTCCATAGGATCTAGAGCTAGCAATCAAGAGAAGATTAGTCCTCTATAGGATCAAGTCTTGTATTAGAGATAGTGAGATAGAGTGAGAGGGAAGAGTTTGGAGGAGTCCTGACCTGTCGGTGCTCTCTCTATGGCTTGTACCCTGGCGGAATCAAGTTCTTCATGAGCTTGCTTCTAAGATTTCTCTGGTAATCGACTTCTAATTCATGTAAGTATCTTGTTCATATTGTTCTTCAGGTTTGTGACTCTCTTTTGAGTATTTTAATCCTTGTAGCTCCTGGATTATAGTAGTATTCATAGTGTAAGCGTGGTGCTTAGACTCGGTTACTCATGGATGTACCCTATTTTTTGATTCGGTGGTAGCTCATGACGGTGACTCTTATAGCCTCGTTGAATCCTCTATAGTCCACCTCCCGTTAGTAGGCCTAGCAGGACTTTGTTACTATAGGAAATATACTCTGCCTGTGTTTTCACTAGTAATATCCCTAGAATTAAACAATAGAAGACAAAGCTTACTAAAGTTAGAACTAGAAGACCTTAGCAATCTCCTCTATAGTCCTATTGTCTAACCTTGATTGTGAAGTTGGGTTAAGTTAAGACTTAGTTATTCTCACTCCTGTTCCTTTAGGTTTGATATAAAACTAGGTCATTCTCAGTGAAGTGCTACAACGGTATAATATCTGTGCGCTTGCGGATTATTCCGTGTGCTTAATATATACCAACAAGCATTTCTGGCGCTATTGCCGAGGAACGGTTGCTGAGTTAATTTTGAGTCTAGCTTATCCTTGTATCATTATTCTTTTATCTTTTCTTCTCTTTTCTTTTTACCATGGATCTAGAATCCACCCCTATTTACCAATATGGTGCTCCCACGAGCGCAAGCCTACATCCAGTAGAATCTTTGGAGCCCATCCTAACCCCTGGCTATGAGCTATGCCCACGTTTAATCAACATGGTTCTGGATCAACCCTTTTTCAGGCGAAGGTGATGAAAACCCCTATTCCCACCTAAATGAGTTTGAGCAAACCTGTGCATGCCTACGAATAGCGGGCATGTCAGACGAAACCTTACGATGGAAGCTTTTTCCCTTCTCTTTGATGGGAAAAGCTAAACGTTGGTACAACCTCACCATAGGAAGTAGACAAGGAGATTGGGAAGCCATATGCTCTAGCTTTTGCTTGCAATTCTTTCTCTTCTCTAGGGTAGTCAGACTTTGTTTAGAGGTTCTATCTTTTAGACAAAAGAAAAAATAATCTCTAGGCATGGCATGGGAACGCTTTAATACTCTTATTAATGCTGGCCCTAACCTTGCCATTCAAGACCCCATTTTTCTTCAACACTTTTATATGGGTCTTAATAGGAAAACCTCGACACTTCTTAATACATCCTCAGGAGGTTTGTTCTTGCATGTCTCCGCCAATTGGGGGAGAAGCATTCTTACAAAAATCTTAGAGAACATCCCTGAAGAAGTATAAGAGAAGCCATTAGAGGAAGAATTCCAGATAGCTGAACTCGAATCTGTAACACCCTAGGTGTTAAGCATGCATTTAGCATTGGCATTGCATGAGCACAAGCACATTGATCATTCATGAGCATGAGCATCTCCAATTTTGTCTCTATGATTGCTTATATTGCATGTGTTGTCACTAAATGCCTCACATATGCTAGGGTTTACATGTGACCAATGTATAAAATGCTTGTGGGACCTTAGGGGTACCTTAAACATGTTTAGAATGTCATATGGAACAACTTTGGTATTCATGACTTGGAACAATTTGGCCTCTAAGTCATGCTTATAGTGTAAGTTTTCATTTTCACATTGTATGTCTGACCTAAGTTGAACTATAGCATAGAGTGTTTCAATTGCAATGCACCCTTAAGCAAAGTTGTAGTACTTGACAAGGGTAACACCTTTTATTTTTGGGTCATGACCTAATTAGGTGCATAGCATGCTCAAAAATAGCTCACAAGTAGCAATAAAATACTGTTCTAGCACTTGATAATTTTTCTGTCTTTAAGTGGTTTACAGTTTCAATGTACTAGTGTTTGATGCTCTGTAGTTCATTAACTAGGCCAATCTAGACCAAACTTATTTAAGCAAAGTTGGAGTACTCATGTAGCACTACAACTTTGATTCTTACAGTTTTCGCTAAATTGCCACAGATTTGGAGTTATTTGATTTCAAACTAGCGCTGTCAGTCGAGCCATGGTGAGGACTGAATCAACTGACCGGATTCAAACTGGCCGGTCATGGCCGACCACGCGTAGTGCATGCCTGCCGCGTGGTGCCCGTACGCCACCGTTGGCCCCGCGATGCCGTGCCAAAGTAGATGAACCATGCGATGTGTTGCTGCTACTTCCATTTCATCTCTCGCCCTCTGCTCTCTTCTCCACGCCGCACCGAGGTAACCGCGCCGCCATTGCCGCCACCATGCTTCACCTGCTCGCGTGCCATCATTGCTGCACCACCGCCTAATCCTGCTAGCCTACAGCTCCACCATCGTCACCTCTTCCACCCCGACCTGCTAGCCCATCTTGCCGAGCCTTGGTAAGGACACATTTCGCATCGCCGTCGCCTTGAGCTCGTCAGAGCGCCACCACGCGCTCGGCTCACCGTGGCCGCATCTCTCCATCACACCTCCTGCCCTCCTTTTCTACAATATGTAGTCGCCTTGTGGTTCTTATGCTTAGGTAGGAGCTTGGCTTGACGCTACTGCGTGGTCGTGCGGGAACGCATCGCCGCTCCCGCTGTGGCCGCCATTGCCACCGTGACAATCGAGCACGCCATCACCGAGCTGACCCATCTCCTTCTGTCTCTTTCACGCGCATTAGGATGAGTAAGCCTAGACCTAGCGGATGGCATGATGGAGACCCGCCTCTCGCCGCTGTCTCACCGGAACGCCGGGAGCACCACCGTGCTCACAAGATGATTATAAAAGTTTGCTCGCTAAAATGGAAACCATGTGCAAACATTGTGATGAGCTAACTAATAAAGTTGCTAGTCTTGAAGCTGTCGGTACAACCCCCACTAAGGCACCTAAAAAGAAAGGTTCAATCATTGACATGTCTAAAAAGCAAGCTCTCCAACACCTACACCAACAAGGTGGACAAAAAGGCCTCCACACCTTATCTGTTGAAGAAGAAGAAAATGACAAGGTGGTGGCCATCAAGGTGAACAAGCAAGCCAACAATGGGGCCAAACGCATTTGGGTGCCAAAGGAGTTTATTTCCAACAAGAAGAGCACCAAGAAGGTTTGGATCCTGAAAGGGAAGTGAGAAGTCCGATGGACTTTGGGGAATTCGGAGACTTGGCAAAGTATGGGTGCATTTCATGGGGTGCATCATTATGGACAAGGAAATTGCCAAGTGGTTTAGTGAATACTATGGACCCAAATTCCCCTTCCCATGTTAGGTAACTAGATTTAATTTCTTGCAATTTCAACTAGCATCTAGTTCCTTTTCATGCCTAGGTTTGCATTTACATGTTTAATCTTTTGTCTTGCATACACTAGGTATATTTTATGGTAGGCTTGCTCGGTTTCACTCTTAACCCTTGGAGCAAACCTATATGGTTTAAATTGTTTAGGAGCACGGCACATAGCTTGTTTTATAATTGTTCATCTAATATGTGACAAAGTCCAAATTGTAGATAATTTCTCCCGAATATCACCTTCGAAAATGATTCTCACATTCATGTGATGTCATCTTTCAAGTGGTATTTTTTATTCTAAAATCAATGTGCATGTCTCCTACAAGTATTCCATACTTGTGTGCACAAATTTAGGGGGAGGTTACTCTACAAGTTGGATGCTTTGAGGACTAACACCTTTTCAAGTTTGTCATGTGTGTAGTAGTCTCATTGCAAGGAAAATGGAGTCTCCGGAGTTAAGCATCATACTTCAAATATTCACCACCTATTGCCAGTGGTATAAATCAAATTGGTTTCCACATGTGGTATTTCTAAACCAATATCGTCATGTTGATTTACTTTGGTATTTATATGCTTTCTCCATGCATTATATAGATTAAACTCCCTTAAGCATTAATTTGCCAATTATGCATAAACTACATTCTCCATCATATGTATGCATATATTTAGGGGGAGCTTAGTCTATGTAATGTGAGAGTCAAATTTTGTGACCTATTCCACTCCACATACAAAGGATCACAAAGTTTGACCCTCCCTTGAGCTACTAATGTCTTCCTTTTCGGTCTTTGATTCCAAAGGGGGAGAATTTGTAGGATCAAAAGCAATCCCGATCATATTAATTTACAAGTGATAATGGTCCGAGAAAGGGAGAATAGTGGATTATGGAGTTAGGGGGAGGCTTAAATCCATAATGCCATATGGGGACATTTGCAAGGGCATGATAAGTTTTCAAAGATGTTTACATGTGGTATGCATTAGCTTACATGTGGTATATTTAGCTTACATGTGGTATCTTTTAGCATCATATAACCTTGCCCTTTGCATTGCATCCTAGCAAGTAAATAGTTTTTAAATTCCAAATTTTTTATTATTTGCTTGTTTTGGACGTGTTGTTATCAATCACCAAAAAGGGGAAGATTGTAAGAAAAATGGATTCTAGGCCCATTTACTTTGGATTTTGGTGTTTGATGATGAACACAACCAAATTGGACTAATGAATTTGCAAGTAATTGTTTTGTAGTTCAATAGGGTGCAAGACGTGACTTGGACAAAGGTGACATGATGATCCAACAATCAACACCATAAGCAAGACCCTAGAAGCTCAAGAGAAGACCCAAGATATCAAGCATAATCCAAGCACGAAGATAGGAACCAAGCTGGACGCAAGATCGCGAAGAAATGAGCTTCACAGAGGTGACCGAACGCGGCCCTTATAGCGACCGGACGCGTCCGATCAAGATGCTCGGCAACAGCAGGCGTCAGCAGCAGTGACCGGACACTGAGGACTAAAAGTGACCGGACACGATGATGGCACTGTTCATCATCTCGGCAACACATTCAACATCGACCGGAGCTGGTGGATAATCGACCGGACACAGGAACTACAGCGTCCGATCGAGTCCAGAGAGGTTCCAGAGCGGTGACAGCGTGACCGAACGCATCCGATCAACAGTGACCAGACTCAGCAGTGCGTCCGATCAACGCGTGCTCTCCAACGGTCAGGACGACCGGACACGTCCGGTCAGGACGACAGCAACGTCCGATCAGAAGCAAAAAGCTGGGTTTCGCCCCCTAACGGCTACTTTCTCGGTGAGGCTTATAAATAGACCCCCCAACCGGCCATTTGAGATGTGAAGAGTTGAGAAAACATACCAAGGGTGTTGATATACTATTTTAGTGATCTCCACTCGCATAGTGCTTAGTGATTCATTAGGTGATTAGCGTATGTGCTTTGTGAAGTGCTTAGGTTGATTAGACCACCGCTTATGCGCTTCCTCTAGGTTTAGGCCTAGTGTCTAGTGAGGTTTGCACACCTCTTACCACTCGGTGCTTGCACGCACCATTATTGTACATCGGAGGGGCTTGTAGTCTTATGAGATCACACCAATCGCGTTTGTGGTGTGGCCGCCACCGTATACCGAAGGGAATAAGGCCCACGGCAGGTTCAGCCAGAAGCTTGATAGTGAAGACAGCGGGGAGCAATCCAGGAGAGGCTTGCCGAAAGGCACACCAAAGATCCACTTACGCGTGGGGAAGGCCCGGGGCTATCCATGGACTTACCCGACCGGAGGCTTGGCCCTTGCGAGGGATTTCTTGCGAGGGGCTACAACGAGGACTAGGAGAAAGCTTGCGCGCTTCTCGATACCTTGGTAAAAATACCGGAGTCGTCGATGGAAGTTTGCATATCTCTACCTTACTCCTTAGCTTCCGCATTTACATTATTTACATAACTCCTTTTGCTGTAGAGATAGCAACACACTAGCAAAACCGTAGTTGCTTATTTAGATAGTTTATCTTTTTACAACGGATTTGCTAAGGATAGAAAAAGAGGCCATAGTTTAGAGTTGGAGTTTTAAGTTGCCTAATTCACCCCCCAAAGGCTTCACGGTCCCCTTTCAACCGTGAGTACATTGTGTACTCGCAGAACTAAATTCCAACATATATATATGGTGGATGAAAAAGGATTAATAGGCATTTGTACATTTGCATAAAAGCATGGCGTTTATTAAGAAATGATATGCTCATGATGCATAATTTATTTTATAACAATATATAATAAGTTTCAAGTAACATTGAGAGTATGGTTAAGTGATCGTCATCATAATTCATCTCATCATCAAGTTTCATCATTAACGCTACACTGAGTTTAGAAGTAAGAACAACCGAAGATTCCGTCCCAAAGGATTTCAGGATTTCGAACGCATATGGGGGCGGTGACTCGCTCATCGGGCAGATTTAGTGTGAGAGGTGACGTGGTGTAGACGAGATGTCGTTACATCGGTACCTATTCACACTATTTATCGATTTGAGAGCCACATTGAGGAAATGTTAGAACCATGAGGCAACATCCTTATTTCAAGGGTTGGGGCAGCTTAGGCGAAAGCCGCGCCATGCACGACCTGGTTATGCGATCATCGATGACACCCTACGACATTGTTTACCTCCTTGGATGCGTCAATTGTTGATACTTCTTAACGTCAAGTGGAGGAATTCCGCAAGCACATAGAACTATCGTGTAGCACTTCACTCTGTGAGTACCGAGTGTCAAATTTATTTTTTTTCCCAAAGGAAGGTGGGAGGCTAATTTATAGATGATCGTAAGGAATGCTAAAGGAAAGGTGTGTCCTTAGCCTAAATAGGTGGATGGTAATGTTGTAAATGGATGGGTGAACTAATAAACAAGCTAAACTAGAGGTAGGATAGCTAGATGGGAGAGCGAGCAATATCTTAAGTAACAAAGGTAAACTAATTGAATAGGAGGAATTTCTTAGTACTTCAGGGCACAATCCGCCTACAAATAGGAGGGTTAAATAGACAAGGTCTGCCACAAGCCCTACGATTTAATAACTAGACCTAACATGGTGGAATACAGAGGATGGACAAGGCTGTCACCACTTGCCAACTATCCGGAGGCCTAGCCATATCCACAGGTAATTTATAGCCTAAGCACCTCGCTTAATCTATAAATTTACTACTTTGATCTGAACTCCGATGAAATGGAATCAAAGCACCCTAACCAGACAGTGGAACCGATACTAATGAATGACTACTAAACAAATGGTAACCTATGATACTATGATAAGAGCAAGCACATAAGCTCACTAATGATGAACAATAATGAACAAGTACTTGAACAAAGAAAAGCAATAATACTAAATAAAGTACTGAAAATAAAGTACTGAATAAAGTAAATGCTAAATAAAAGAATTATAAAGGAGCTATACTAGACCCAAAAGACTCTTTTGGACTCCGAAGAAGCTCCGCTCTAGTTCTACTTTCACTCCTAAGCTACTACTCTATAGCTACTCTAAACTAGAGAGCTTGGAGAAGCTTGGAATGCTTGGAATTGGATAGGGCACTTCTCCACTGAGCACCACTGCCCCTTTATAGTGTCTAGAGGTAGTGGGGGTATTTATAGGACATCAAGTAAGTCGGTGGAGGTGACTTGAGTGTCGGACGACGTCGGGGGGTGTCGGGCGACGTTGGATTCCACTGCCTTTGCATCGTAGGGCCTTGATTAGCTGCCAAAGACGGTTACTTGGACAACACATGCGAAGATTTGCTCAGGAAATCAGTGGTTAAGTCGGTGGAGCTCCTCAAGTGTATGACGGTGGATCCATGGATCCAAGGCAGCTCCATCTTGGCCCTTGAAGCAAACCGACATTGGATAACGCTGGAGAGGCCTTGTTGAGGCTCTCCCACGGATCAGATGACGTGGTAGGGCCACATGGGGGGCCGGGCGATGCCACATGGCATCGGTCGACGTGGCCATGTGGGCCCTTGGCCCCCTACCACGTCCACTTGCCTCCCATGTGTATATTTTGCACCATTTTTGCCAAATTTCCTGCATACAAATAAATCTCCAAGTACAAGTGGAACTAGGTGAATTATAAAGCAAAATCAACACATGTGATGATGATCTACCTCACTTTACTTAACTTTTGGATGAAATATTGATGGTTAAAATGGGTGTTAGTGACCGTCAACATCAATGTAGCCTCCCCACCCTATAACTTTAGTATTGTCCCTGTTCTTCCCGTGAAAACCTAACTCTAGATATTTGGAGCTGGTTGTGGCGGTGTCAATGATGTCGGCGTCAAATTGATGGGTTTATTTTGAATTATATTGTATAATGGTAGGTAGTGGTAATTTAGATCCAAAACTAGGGGGTTGTTTTATGTATTGTTCATAATAATGATAGAAGTGAATAATTTTTTATGAAACAAAATAGACCCAATGATTATTATTAATGGTGATAGTTAGAGTCTGTCTCTACCAAATACTAGGAAATTTTTTAGATTTTTTTTGTATAATAGCACTTGCTTGACCGTGTCGTGTGACTCGTGTCCGAGACGGTTTTTTACAACAACCCAGCGAGTTTGCATGCAAATCCCTATCCGTTATGGCTAGGAGTCAGATCCGATCCGAAAATCCTGCGATGGTGTATAAATCGAAGAGTCGAGCATACGTTTTCTAGCCGGCCGGCACAGTATTCGTTGATCTGTCCATCTCTCCGGTGCCCGGCGTGATGCCGCCCGTGCGCCGAGCCCGCCACGCAGATCCCACCGGAAGTCCGTACCACGACGGTTGGCTGTCGTACCGCCGCCGCCCCCGCCCCCGCCTCGTCGGAGGAAACGTACGCGAAGAATCCGACGACGTCATTGGCGGCGCGCCTCCATCTCCAACCACTCTGCCCGACGACGTGCTCTTTGGGATCTTCTCCCGCGTCTCGGGCTTCACCGACGCCGCGCGCTGTGCCGCGACGTGCCGCCGCTGGGGCCGCGTAGTGGCCACGCGCGCCGCCCCCATCTCCCGTGCCCTGCCACCGCCCGGTCAATTCCTTCCCCACCTCGCGATTGGCGTCTTCCTCCAGCACCAGGAGAACGACGACGTCCGCCGCCGCTGCGCTAGTGGGGGAACAGCGGCGCAGCTGCGCTTCGTCCCGACGGCATTCGCCTCGCGGCTCCTGGGCCCGTTCGCCGGCAGAGGCGCGCACCTCCTGGGCGAAGGAGGCGCCTCGTTCGACGACGCCCGCCCTGTCGCGTCCCGCAACGGCCGCGTCGTCCTCCAGCTCCGGCGCGAGGCGCGCGCCGACGGCCTCACCCTTTGCGTGTGGAACCCCATGACAGGGGACGTGGCCATGGTCCCAACCCTCTCCGGCAAGGAATTCCCCGGGGACGACTACGCATGCGCGATACTCACCGGCGATGACCTCGACGTGCCGCTCTGCTCGCCGAGTTTCTTCCGCCTACTCCTTGTCTACGGTCGCCGAGGCTTCACAGCGCTACGGTCCTTCTCCTCGGACACCGGCAGCTGGGGTCCCGAATGCAAGAAGCCCGGTGCCAAGATCAGCGGCCACGTGCTCCGTCAGCTAGGCCCGGCCGTCGTGCTCCACGGCGTGGCCTACTGGCCCATGAATCGTGCCGCGTTCGGCGTGCGGCTCGGCAGCACGGCGGCAGCGGCGGCGGCGATCATGGACGTGTGCTCGGTGCCATACAGATACAGGTTAACGAACTGGAAGCCGGACGAGTACGTGCTGGGCGTGTCGACGGATGGGAGATTGAATTTTGTGGACATAGGGATTATCGGAGGCCGAGGGGTGCCCATAATTCGCTTCTCAACCTCACTGCTTGAGGACGCCGTCGGCTACAAGAGCACCACCACCTCCGTTGATCGAAGTGACGAGGACATCTCCATCGACTTACCCCAGATCAAAGCGACGAGGACAACCCCCATGAAGCCGTGGTGGTTCGGTGAGAAGAGTGGCACGCTCATCTTCACTGTGGAGGAGACGAGCAGCACAAGTGCCGTCTTCGCGTTGAACGTTGCGACGAGATCACTGGAGAAGCTGGCCGATGGCGTTAGCAATCATACGTGCTGCAGAAGACTGTATGGTTATGAGATGGATCGCGCGGCGCTTCTTGCCTCGGTAGCTCCTCAGTAGCATGCCCGTGCGATCTCTCTCCATTGATGTCAAAATTTAAAGATGTTTGTATTATTTGTCAACAGATTTTTTAGTGCTAAATTTGTCAAATTTTTTATATGTTTGGTTGAACTTTTGCTTTAACGAGATGCATTGTCAATAGGATATGATATGATACCACCTTCATTCCAAATTATAAGATGCTAATGGAGCCTCCCCGTTCATACTCACAAGTCACAAAACCCACTAGAAAAAAATAGTTAAATCCAAAAAATTCTCACAAAAATTATAAACATTTGGCCATAAACTTGGCAAATTCTAATCATGATTGTTAATAGGGGCAATTGGATCTGTTCTATTTTCTAAATAATTGTTCACCTTTGCAATTGTTTAAAACAATATAAAGAAACCCATGAATATATATTTAATTTGCCCACCTTTGCCAAAATAACCATGCTTGAAGAGAACCTGTCGTGGTGCATAAACACGAGTTTATGGACTCAGATAAGATTGCCTTCCTGCAAGAAATTACTGGTATCAAACAACAAATGGAGGCTCGGTGGTTAGTCCTTGGGGACTTTAATATGATCTACAGGGTTGAGGATAAAAATAATCAGCTTGTAAATTTTCGGATGCTTAATAGGTTCAAGAACACAATTGACAACTTGCAACTGGCGCCGCTGGCTCTACATGGGCGACGCTTTACATGGTGTAATGAACAACAGGACCCGACGATGACAAAGATCGATCACTTCCTGGCTTCCGCGGAATGGTTAGAGATATTCCCAAGAACAGACCTTCAGGCCATGGCATCCTTAGGATCGGATCACTGCCCCTTGTTCCTGCAAGGTGATATTTCTTTCGACTTCTGCTGGGGGTTCCGTTTTGAGGCACATTGGGTTAACATTCCAGGTTTTTTTGACGCGGTAAAGACGGCTTGGGAACTTCCGGTCAACACACAAAATGCAATGCTACGCATGCATGTAAAGCTACTGCGAACGGCAAGACACTACGGGAAACAGTGAAAATGCCGAGTACTTTATGTTTGCCGAGTGCATTATATTGGGCACTCGGCAAATGGCAGCTTTGCCGAGTGTTTCCTCCGAGACACTCGGCATACTATTACACTCGGCATATTTACGATTTGCCGAGTGTCAACACTCGGCAACCATCAGATACCCGACATATTTAATATTTGCTGAGTGTCAATACTCGGCCGCTATGGGACACTCGGCAATAACCAACACGTGACCCGCGCGTGCGCCATCCTAACGGACGGCGTGCCGGCCATTACTACTTCACCGAGTGTCCGTTAAAGACACTCGGCGAAGTACGTGTTTGCCGAGTGTTTTCTGCCAGCACTCGGCGAAGTATATGGGTTTGCCGAGTGTTTATGGAGACACTCGGCAAATCCAAAACTATTTTTTCCTCCTCGGCCCTCCACAATTTTTCTACTCCCCACATACGACATTTGGTACTGCATGTTAAAAGTTGGTCTATTTCTTGGTCTATTTGCTATATTTAGTGAATTAATTTCATTTTGAGTAATTTATTGATTTAAGTGAAATTTGAACTGCAAGTGATTGAAATAATAGAATAAAATGAGTGGAAAATCATATTCATGTCATTGAGTCCAGATTGATGTCTCATGCAGGAAATAAAAAGAAAATTTGAATATTTTGATCAGGAAACATGACCACGGACGAGTGTTCGAATGATTTTTAAATTCTACAAAAACCAAACGAAGTCTTAAAATCACGAGATTTATCAAGATGTCATGATATCATATGTGGAGGTTGTGGTAAAAAATTGAGAATGTTTCGCACAATATGTGATGTATGATGCTTACAAACGGAAGCATCTCCGCAGAAGATTCGTAGAAGGATCCGGTAAGATTTAGAGTCCAAGTGACATGTGAATTGGGGTTTGAGTTCAAAATTTTTGTAAAGGCAATACACAACATAGATTGGTTCTTGTCAAATTTTGACAATTTTTCGGATCCGTTTGACATTTTTTATTTATTAATTGCAATTATATAATTTTAGTTGATATAAATTAATTTTGAGCTATAACTGCATGAAATAATGAAATAATATTAGTAGAAAAAACAAATATGCATTTTTGAGTGAATTTGACAAGTTTCTTTCAAAATATACAGGAAAAAAGTTACTAAAACCAACTATTAAAGGTATACATGAAATATTAGCGTAATTTGCCGAGTGTTTCTATATAACACTCGCTAAAGTAGCTCTTTGCCGAGTGTCTTCTACAAAACACTCGGCAAAGTCTGGGTGCTAGCCCACTGCCAGGTGAGTCGACCTTTTGAAAAAATAAAAATAAATAAAAAAGGGGGTATGCTGAGTGCCAGATCGCGTGCACTCAGCATACCCCCTAACAGTTAACCTGTCGCGACCCCGCACGCCACACACACACGCACACAATGCACACACGCCACACACACACGCCGCGACCACCCAACCCCGTCCCACCGGCGCCCCCGCCGACATCCCCGCCCCCGCTCTATCCCCCGGCGGCGCCCTCCCGGCCCCGGCGGCGTGACCCCGCCCGGCCCGCGGCGGCTCCACCCAGCGGCGCACCCCCGCCCCCCGGTGTCGCCCTCCCGGCCCCGGCGCGCCACGCCCATCGCGGCTCCACCCGGCGGCGCCCCCCACCGGCGGCGCCTTCTCGGCCCCGGCGCGCCACGCCCACGGCCCGGCCGTCCCCCGGTGCGCCACGCTCGCGCCGTCCTAGGTAATTCTAAAATTTTGTTGTTCTAATTAATTAGAAACGAAATTAGAAATTAGAAATTTGAAAAGCAATTAGAAATTTGAAATTAGCAATTAGAAATTAGGAATTAGAAATTAGAAATTAGCAATTAGAAATTAGTAATTCGAAATTAGAAATTTAAAAAGAAATTCTTAAATTTTTGTTGTTCTAGTTAATTAGAAACGAAATTAGAAATTAGAAAGTTGATTTAGAAAATAACTTAGAAATTAGAAATTTGAAAAGCAATTAGAAATTAGAAATTATAAAAAGGTAGGATGAATTAGAAATTAGAAAAAAATTAGAAAGTGATAGAAATGGACTTTTTTTTAGAGAAGATTGAGAGGTAGTAGGATGTCTATAGAGGTGATATGACTTTTTTTTAGAAATTAGAAAAGGATAAACAGTGAATTATTTGCTTTCTTGTGAGCTATATGTGGTTGTCGGCCATCGTGCCGTTCTGTTGGTGTGGATGTGGTTGTCGGCCACCGTGCCGTTATATTTGATGCAGGTTTTGGAAACCTCCCCGTGCAGGGGAGGTGCTGTCAAAATTTCAACTTGACACTACTATGTTCATTTTCTTGCAGGAGAGACTCACAAGGACCGTCCTTGACTCGTCACTTTGCCGGATATCAAGGTGAGGCATCATACACCTCTCTTTTTGTTTGATGTTCGTATATCATGTAACTTAGTTAGGCGTCTCCCGTTCGAAAGAGATACGGTTGGAAATATATAAATTTTTGCATATCTATAACCGTATCTGTTTCAAATTGTCCACGTTTTTTGGATAGCCCGAGGATGTTTAGCGGGTTTAGTTTCCATGGTCTACTCCGAGATAGAGTTTCGGCAGCACCTCCCTGTTGTTCTCCAAATACACAATCTCCCTTCCGGGACGTGTATTTGGAGAACAACGGGGAGGTGCTGTTGAAATTCTATCTCGGATCGGAGTAGAGCATGGAAACTAAACCCACTACACATCCTCGGGTGGGATTAGGACTTATCTTTACCTAATAGACATTATAGGAACGTGTAGATGCAACGTAATTTTATATATTACTCGCTGATATGCTAGAGGATGGGTGACCATGAGTGGATGTACACGGGCCGCTCTAGTCAGAATTCATTGACCAATGAATGGATTGAAAAGACGGATGCTTTCTTAGAACGGGCGTTTGCAATTGTCAAAGGAGCTAGATCAACTTGGTGTCCGTGTAGCAAATGTGGAAACATGCGTCGGCAAACCAAGCTAGACATGGGCAAACATCTTGTGAAGAACGGATTTACGTCAGACTACACCAGGTGGATCTACCTTGGTGAAGCCGATCGTGGGAGACACAAGGTCTTGAGACAACGCATCGAGGAATATGATGATGATGCCGGGGTGGGAGACATGTTAAATGACTACCATGAAGCACACTTCGATGAAGCAAGTAGGGAGGAGGAGCCAGAGGCTACCGCAAAGGCGTATTACGACATATTGTCTGCGGCACAGTAACCCCTTCACGGGCATACCAAGCTTTCTCAACTGGATGCCATTGCACGCCTAATGGCCGTGAAGTCTCAGTTTACCTTGAGTCGAGATGCCTTCGATATTATGCTGGTAGTTTTTGGTAGCCTGCTCCCGGATGGTCACATCTTGCCAAAGAGCATGTATGAGGCACGGAAACTCCTTCGTGCACTTAAGATGCCATACGAGCAGATACATGCTTGTCCGAAGGGATGCATCTTATTTAGGAAAGAGTATGTGGAAGAAAAGTACTGTGTGAAGTGCAAATCATCTAGGTTCCTAGAGGTAGACTCTGGTGATGGTCAGAAGATGCAGCTCGCAATCCCCATGAAGATGCTACGGTACCTTCCTTTCATACCAAGGATCCAGCAGCTTTACATGACTGAGGAATCCGCGAAACAGATGACATGGCACAAAAATGGACGTTGATATAATCCTGAGAAGATGGTACACTTATCCGATGGTGAAGCCTAGACAAGGTTTGATGAGATTCATCCTGAGAAAGCTCTAGAGGCTCGTAATGTACGTGTTGTGCTGGCACCAGATGGGTTCAATCCTTACGGAATGGCGGCTGCCCCGTACACCTGTTGGCCCATGTTCGTTATCCCCCTCAATCTTCCCCCTGGCGTCCTCTTTCAACGATAGAACATATTCTTGTCGTTAATAATTCTAGAACACCCGGGGAATAATATGAGTATGTACATGGAGCCTCTAATTGATGATTTGGTCTATGCTTGGGAGGAAGGGGTATGGACATACGACCGAGCTACAAAGACAAACTTCAAAATGCATATTTGGTACCAGTACTCCCTGCATGACTTGCCGGCATATGGGATTTTCTACTGCTGGTGTGTTCACGGGAGGTTCCCATGCCCAGTATGCAAGGCTTCTCTGATGTTCATTTGGTTGACGAAGGGTGGCAAGTATTCTTCGTTCGACAAACCTCGATAATTCCTCCCTCTTGACCATCCATTCAGACTAGACATCAAGAACTTTACAAAAGATGTCGTAGTTATAGACCCTGCACCGCAGATGATGACAGGAGCCGTGGTTCGTGCTCAGTTAGACGCTCTCGAGGTCAATAAACAAGAAGGTGGTTTTGTGGGATATGGCGAGCAACATGCTTGGACTCAGAAGTCGTGCTTGTGGAACCTCCCCTATTTTGATGATCTTCTTCTTCCACAAAACATTGATGCAATGCACACTGAAAAGAATATCGCTGAGGCAATTTTTGGTACAATCATGGACATTCCTGATAAGACAAAGGATAACGTTAAGGCTAGAGTGTATCAAGCGAGGTTATGCGACAAACCATGTTATTTTTGAAGTATGTTAAGTTAATTTTGCATATCTTTCTAAGTATCTTTTGTTTATCTGTGCTGATTGGTTTACTCTTTTTATTTGCAGGCAATTGAGCAATGGTGGGCGCTTCGAGGAAGCTCACGGCGATTTGCGAGAGAATCGCTGCTGTAGGGAGGGGTTCAGGTTCAGGTTCAGGTTCTGGGTCAGGGTCAGGTTCAGCTTCAGCTTCAGGGAGGGGTTGAGGGAGGCGTCAAGGCAGGCCTCGAGGCAGGGGTGAGGGGGAGGAGGAGCAGGAGCAGGAGCAGAGGCAGAGGGGTCGAGGGAAGGGTAGGGCGAGGTCCCCGTCGCCTAAACTTGACCCCCCGACGTTTGAGGAGGAGGAGGTACCTTCCGCACATGCCTCTGGTGAGGAGGAGGAGGAGGAGGAGCAAGAGGGGGAGGGGGAGGAGGCAGGGGATGCCTAGTCCAAGATCTGGTTGCGAGGTCCCTCGTCCCTCCCGAGGCGTCCGATACCTGAGCATAGATGCCTGCTGATTAAACCGACAGGGACTAGGTAAGTAACTTTAAATATTCACAATAATTTTGATATGTTGAAAATTACAAAAGAAACTAATAATTTATATTAATCACTTGTGCAGGAGTTGGATTAAGCTCGGTGGGGGTGATCACAACCGCAAGGTCAACGACATCCTTGGCCTTTTGTGCAGGGAACACTTCCCTAGCTTGGTGGCGTACGCCGGACAGCAGCAGCCAGCCTACACGTGGGACCACTACGTCGTCGCCCCCGACGTCCCTGATCGTGATCGCAGGAGATTCACCAACATAGCGGAGCGGGTGAAGGGCGAGCTGTGGGTAAGTATTCCTCGCACTATATTGCTCAATACATCACCTTCACTGGACATTCTTGAAATAATAACTTTATACATCACCTCTATATGCAGGACTTCTACAGATGCCAGGAGGGATTCGAGGCCAAGGCGAAGTCTGTCTCTGAACAAGCCACCAAGAAGCTCGTGAAGGACATGCACTACGAGGCGCGCGTCCAGGCCATCATCGAGTTCTACGCTCAATATAGAAGCATGAAGGTTAAAAAAGGGGAGGCAAGGACAATGAACCTGACCAAGGACCAATTCATGAGTGTAAGCAAAGAACGTTGATACTTACTTTATTTGAGATTAATTACGCTTAATTTCTTTTTTCATAAGTCACATGCTTGATGATGTAGGTGCCTCCGTGGTGGTGCCGAGCGCATATCCGGTGCTGGGAAATGATGGTGGATGAGTGGTTGTAGCCTAGGTGGTTGGAGCACCACCTTGCTTGCCGGGAGCGGCGTTTGCAGATGCCAGGAGCCTTGTTGAATATAGGGAAAAATGGGTACGCAACTTCATTTCTTTATTCTAACGCTCAATTCTACATAATTTCTAATCATTTTTGCATTTTTGCCGTAGTCATCGTCACATGATGGCCAGCCTTGCTCCCAGCTGAAGGCATGGGTTCTGTCCAAAAAGGGCAAGACGACGGCCGACATCGACTTCAACCCGGAGGACCCGCCTGAGGCGTACAGCCATCCAAACATCCATAGCCGCGTCACTCAGTATACAACGATGGCAAGGGAGGTTCATAGGCCAGAGTTCGATCCGAGCTCCCAGGATATTGGCGGAGAAATCGTGATGAGGGTGGGAGGAGGCAAGAAGCATGGTCGGTATTGGATTGGCGATAGCGTAATCGACACGGCCTCTACTCCCACTCTCTCCCAGATCCGAGCAAGGAGCACGGACTCGAGCCCAGCGATATGCCCACGGCCGACCACTGCACAGTTCCAGATAGAGGCTCTCTAGGTTCTTTCTCTTCCATTCATCATTCGTTGGTTCTTACGTACTTTAGCTTTGCATTGTAATATTGTGATGGAATATTTTAGGCCTAGGTGGAAGCAGAAAAGAAGCAACGGGAGGAGATGGAGGCGAGGGTGGAGCGGTTAGAGCCCGAGCGGCAGAGGATGGAGGAAGAAAATCGGATGAGGATGGACCAGATGTTCCAATACATGCAGAATTTTGCTTCGAGCATGGGTCAATCTTTGCCACCGCCACCGATGCTATTCCCATCATGTCAGCCACCCACAACTACTCCTGTGAGTCACTTGACATATTAGATTGAATATTTTAACTTAGACAAGTTCCTTAGTTAGCTCAAATGATATCAATATTGTCTCACACATGTCTTCTCCTATGTGCAGAATCAATCGGCGGCTTCGAATACTCAACCACAAGACCCGGATCAGTCGCAGTGGTTCCAAGGGCCTCCTTCTCAGTGACTTGTGGATTATTTGTGCATTACTTGTTTAAACTAGAACTTGTGGATTACTTTCTCGAATAAACTAGAACTTATTTGTGTGCCTGTGATGTAATATACATGCCTGTGATTTTTGTTGGAGAGAGGTCCTTTATACGTAACAAAACAGTAAAAACAGGGGGTATTTGGACAGTTTGCCGAGTGTAACACTCGGCAAAGAGGTCCTTTGCCGAGTGTTTTGGCTTTAACACTCGGCAAAGAGGCCAGTTTCTGTTTTTCTGGCAATTTTTTTGCCGAGTGTGCAATGTTTGCCGAGTGTTAAAGCCAAAACACTCGGCAAAAACGTAGATGTTTGCCGAGTGTATTGGCTTTAACACTCGGCAAAAATGTAGTAAAATGGTTCGGGGTGACCCCTCTTTGCCGAGTGTCGGAGGCTTGGCACTCAAGAAAGTTGAAGATGTTTGTCGAGTGTCTTCCGTCTGACACACGGCAAACTCTCCGTTACCGTGGACGCCGTTAACCCCCTTTTCGCCGAGGGTTTAACTTCGCCGAGTGTTTTTTGACACTCGGCAAACCCTTTGCCGAGTGCCTGATATTTGACACTCGGCAAACATCTGTTTGCCGGTGGAAAATTCGCCGAGTGCTAGTCGCCGAGTGTTACACTCGGCAAAGTCTTTGCCGAGTATATTTGGGGCTTCGCCGAGTGCCTGGGGCACTCGGTAAAGTCACTGTTTCCGTAGTGAGACAACTAAAGGTTTGGAGAAGGTCGATTTTTAGCAAGTGGAGGCTGAAGTCGGCTCTGGTAGATATCATCCTCCTGGAGTTGGAAAAAGCACAGGAACGACGAAACCTTACAGCGGAGGAACTGGAGTTCAAGAAATGACTCAAGGCAAAATCACTAGGCCTAGCAGTAATTCAAAATGCAAAGGCCAGGCAACACTCCAGACTAACTTGGATTCGGGAAGGATACTCCAACACAAAGGCTGTTTCAGATTCACGCAAATGCAAGGAGAAAGAAAACGTTCATTAATGCACTTCACAGTGAAACTGGAGTTGCAATTACAGAACAAGACAAGATGGGAGTGGCAGAGAAATTCTTTAGAGTGGCGGTAGGATCAAGTGTTATAAGAACAAAAACGATCGACTGGAATGCGCTTAGTTATACACCTTCCAACCTTGATGAACTGGACTCACCATTCACAGAGCAGGAGCTTTTTCAGCCAATAAAAGAACTGCCATCGGAGAAGGCATCGGGTCCCGATGGATTCATTGGTATCTTTTACAAAAAATGTTGGGATATTATCAAGTCAGACCTCTTGCAAGCACTCATGGGCTTCTACAATCACAAGACCTCAAAAATGAATATTTTTAATGAGGCCAATATAGTGCTACTGCCAAAAAAGCAAGATCCGATGTCCAATGCGGATTACAGACCAATAAGACTTATTAATAGCGTCACCAAAGTGATTACAAAAATCCTGGCTACAAGATTGGCTACACGCATGAAAGAGTTAGTGTCACATGCTCAAAATGCGTTCATTAAAAAGAGATGCATACATGACAATTTTCTTTATGTCCAGAGTGATACTAAATTCTAGTTAGCAAGGTCGCACCGGCTAACCGAAATTAAAACTATCGGTCTAGTCTGGACAACACCCATTTATCTAAATTCTCAGGCACCTTATAAAGATCCTAATATGAGCAAGTAAGGTGCCAGGCTAGGTAGAGCTCACCTAAACAATTCTAGTTAGCAAGGTCACACAAACCTATACAACTAGTACTCAAACAACCGGGAAGCTCCTTCACATGCTAGTATGCAAAGCGCACAAAGCCTAAGCTCACTAGTACTACTCAATCGCAAGGATAAACAAACCAAACTAGAGAGCTCAACAGTTACTTTGCTACACAAACTAAGCAATATAACTAGCAAGGTTATATAAGACGACTAGTTACGCAAGAGAGCAACTAATTTGCTACTAAAGTAAACTAGATACACGAGAGCAACAACGCAGGCACAATATATGAACAAGTAAATAAAAGCTTGTGTATGGAGATTGTAAACCAACGGGAAGATGATGACACGATGATTTTTGTCCTAAGGTTCGGTGGTTTTCCAGCCACTTAATCCCCGTTGAGGCAAGCCCAAGGTTGCTGCCCATCCTCTAGCTAGTGGCGACCCACCGGTCACACTCTCCCACGTGGAGTGCTCATGATGAGCTCTAGCTTTCGATCCGTCTGGACCACTTGGCGCTGTTCACACCTTGCTCTACTAAAGTTGCTCTTAATGATCTCCCGCGGGGCGAGCACGACACCTCTCACAAAGCCTTGCTCCGGAGCCACGCACAATCACCAAGCGTACTTCGACGGAGACCACAATCACCAAGCCGTCTAGGTGATGGAAGAGTAACAAGAAATCCCTAATCACAAAGATTTCCTAGTGCCACAAAATACAACTCTCAAATGCACACACTAGGCTCTCAATCCCTCACTCAAATTAGCACCAAGCTTGAGAGGGAGAGGAAGGGGAGGAGGTGGATCTTCAAGCTCTGAACTTTGCTTACATAGGGCACTTAGTCTCTCATAGGAATTTTAGCACAAACCATGGGAGAGAGAGAGAGAGAGAGAGGTGAGGAACCCGTAGCGAGCGGCCGAGGAGGTGACCGGAGGGCTTGGGGCGGGGCGACCACGGCCATGGCAGCAGCAGCGAGGGTAAAGAGGAAGTCATGGACGCGGTAGGGTCGCAATGGAGCTCAGGGCCACGAGACCCTACCGCGTCACGGCGGCGTGTGGCGCAGCAGTACCCGATTAGGAAAGTGATGTTGTTGCGTGCTCGTGCTCATTAATAGCACGACCCGTCGCGTATTATTGGCATCCTTTAATGTTTTGGTTTTGATTCAACAACGGTATCGAATAAAGTAGTGGTGACGTCGTAAGCCACTTAAATACATCTTGAGTACCAATTATCTATTGTTGACTGAATTGTGGCCTGTAAATGATTCCTTGCTACACCTAAAAACATTGACCTACACATCATGATTTCATATCCAATACCCTTTCACTGTATGAGAATTGGCGAAGAAGGAAACTAAATATATATGTTTTATGAGTTGATTTCCCTTAGAAGAATTTGGATATCACCAAAATAAAGATGCTTCCCATAGAAGATTTTAAACTTAGTTTTATGGCAAAAGAAGGTTCTAGAACTAGATATTTTGTACGGTAGAAATTATCTTCAGTTTAAATAAGGATAAATAAAGTTATAGTATAAATATATTTTGTATTTAATGTTTTGGATGGTTATCACTTGTCATTAATCCAACGGTCATGCAACACTATATACTGCCCCTCTTTCTGTGCCTCACATTACTCTTCTCCCACCTTGTAGTCTAGTTTCCTACCACCCCTATATCCTAGTCATCTGCACTGTGCCAGCCTCCCATCCTAGCCCGCAGCCGACTGTTTTATTGTTCTTCGAGAAATGATGAATAATTCTTCCTATAAATACACATATTTTGCCACTAGTATACCAAGTATAGTTTCACTAGTATTTAGTAAGGCAATTGTTCCTTGCATCAGCTCACGGATATCATGACTAAAGGCCTGCCTGTACAGTTATTCACTAATTTTCAGTCCAATCTATGCGTCCATGAACCTCCTGCTACGACTGCGGGGTATTAGATATGTATATATATGGGTCTAATTGTAATTGTACTGAAGTCCTTTGTGACTATATTAGATATGTATATATATATAGGGGTCTAATTATTATTGTACTTAAGTCCTTTGTGACTATATGAAAGCCACCCAACACAAGAGGTGGGAAGTGTTCTCCCAATTCTTTAGACTTGACCAGTGCCTAAATAGTGTAGCAGATAACAAAGTGCGGCTGAGTGACTAATAAAGCTAGTTGTTTCTTGGCTAGACAAAATACGTTGCCTATTTGTACCTAACTAGTAGTTGAATATTGAATACAAGTCATTGAAGTCTTCTAAACTAAATGTCAAACCAATGAAATGGATCTAAATTTGGTTACTGGAGTGTTTCAGTTTTGATGCAAGATAAATATTAGAGCAAAGTCTATATTATGTATTGTTGTGATAATTTACTCTTCTATTTTGTGTAGTTTATGAGAAGTTCGGGATTTTGACATTGTAATTGTACAAACTTTTTTTGGCACGCAGGTGCTTCCGTGCTTGTCATAATAGTCAAACAATGTTGTTCAAGGTTTTACATTGAAACAATAAAAAATACCTGTCTCAGTACATCTATCTTAAGCTTTGAACTATATGTTTGTCTGAACTAACCACTTCATTTGTCTGAACCAATTGCTTGTCTGAACTATAAACTATCTGTACAATCAATTCTTTGTCTGGACAATGAACTATATCTTACATTGAATACTGTAAAACACGTAATGATCTTCAACTTCTTCGTCGCACCGGGTGCACAGTCAAGGGCCTTGAGGAGTGGCAAATCACTACTACAGATTGAGCTATCACTATCACCACTTTCACTGCCGTAGACGACATAAGCGACAGTGTGATACTTCCATCGTCGGTTGGATTGATAGCGAGGCCTCGTAAGGAATGAAACCGACAATTTAAACTTCTACCACCGATGGGTTAGCGATAGATGTGACAGTGGTATTGGGGTTGCATTTTCTCCGTCATATGAAAAGCCGAGCCAACTGGGATACGCGTTTTAGCCGCCGGCCCTAAACTAGCATTTGGTCCACTGGCGGTAAATTTAGCTTGAGTGTTGAATGCCCCCAACTTCCAACGCCGTCCCATCACGATTACTTCCACCGAGTGTAGCCAAAGAGCCGCACCCACTACTCTACATATATATTCTTCAAGCCCGGTGCCCTCAGAAAACACCCTTCTTCTTCGTCCATTATCCCCTTCTCTTCCATCTACAAAGAAAATGTCAGACAACCCCATCAAGTTTCCAAGCAGCGAGCCGTCCAGCGAGGACGACTTGTCATGCCACCAGTCCTCCGAGGAGGATGACTCCTCCGATGACTGGAGGGCTTCTGATTATAGTCTTCCATGGAGCTCTGAGAAGGAGGACCTGGAGGAGGAGGACGGGGATGAGGATGATGATGAGGAGGAAGAGGACGACTCCGGCGACTCCACTCCGACTTCGACTCGCCTCCTCCCAAGCGAGCAAGGCGAGCATGATCCTCTCGCTCTGACAGAGAGGATAACATTTAGATTACGTAGTTTATAGTTATTATAAGTAGTTTTAATAGTTTAGGTTAGTTATTATGTTTTTGGATGAGTACAATTATATACTCGTTCAAATTATATCTTTCTGTTATATATATACAATGGATCAATGAAAAATTCTATTCGTGCAGATTTAATCACTTGAATGGCACCTTTTTTATATGAAATGCTAAGCAAGTTCTTTCCCATACTACTTCCAAAATGCTAGTGCATGGATTTGTTGACTTTTATTAGGTCCTGATATAGATAATATTACGCGATGAATGTTTTCTTCTTTTTCTGTATATATATGAATGAAAAAAAAGACTGTTATGTATGGTTGTAGTTCTTTCTAGGAGAATCTAATAACAGTTTAACCGCTGACAATCACCGTATTATAGCATTGGATTAGTGTGGCAATGGTTGGCTTAACACGAATACTATTTAACTTATCCCATGCCGTCCGTTCTCGCCGCCAATCAATCTGGATTGTCCGTTTGGCAAGAAACCTAGAACTGTTTGGCCCGTTCCCCAACTCCCCTCGGCCCCTATCGGCGCCTTGGCGGCAGTTTGACCAACTAAAAAACCCCAATACGAAGCGTTTAGTTCTCCCCACCCCTTGCTTCATCTTCATTCTCCCCACCCATTGCCTCATCTTCATTTTGATCCATCACATGTACTTGGCCTGCCTCATGCACCTTGCATTGTCATCAGAGACAACGCCCCATGAAGGTTAGATGGATTCGGTCAACCCCTATTTGCATTTGGTTCCAATTAGTTTTGGGTTTGGTATCAGTTTTGGTCATATTAGGAATTTCTTCATTGTAATAGATCTCTTACTTCGGAAGAAGCCATTACAATGCAAGCAGCCTTGCCTTTTGGCAGCTAGGGGTAGCACCAGGAGCCTAGATGATGTTTGCTACTTGGGGACAGAGTATTCACCCAGACCGATGGTTGATTGTTGAAGCCGTTGTTCATCACCTTCTCGGACCACAAAATTTGATAAGAATTGTTGAAGAACTAGTTTGTGGAGAGATTTATTTGCTTTACAGGACTGCACATGAAGCAGTGCTTTATAGATACAATGTGGACGTAGATGAAGATGTTGTCATGTTTGCTATGATTCACTACTTCTAGGTTTGGAGACCGCATCAACCAATTCAGTACCTTAGCAACTGCAAACGCCTCCCACATTAACTCTTAGAATTTGAGAAACTTTTTTGTTAATGAAGTTTATATGTACTCTTATGAGGACATCACTCCTTCAGATGCACTCGCTGATCCTCCAACCATTCTGCAAGGTCAAATGACCCGAGCTCGAATGCGTCAACTTAATTTAGAGGTGAGCTCGTTCTTAAGCGATCCTTTTCATACTTTTGAGAATAGATTACTACCTAATGATGTTATCTTGCTTAGGAACATTGAAGAGGGTCATGAAGAACTTGGAGGAAGTTGTGGAGGCATAGAAGACCAGCAAGGACGTACAACACAAGCGGAAGGCCCGGTCCAACTCGACTTCGAGTCTGCCTTAGCCTTTAGGACCAGTCTACATTAAAAAAGGATGCCCATGACACATTCGGACTCTATTTTCGATGATCCACATATGGATGGAAAGATAGTTTCATAAGCTAACCAATGGCTTTGGTTTGTGCCCAAATTCCACCGGAGTCAATGGGAATCATCTAAAGAAGTTAGGGTCTAGAATCTGTCCGGTGTTGCGTCACCGCTTTTGGTCCGATAGGCCATGTATCATCTTTGAGCCCTCTAGGGGGTCGCATCCAGGGGGAGCGATGACCTTTAGACCTTTATAATCAGTCACCGCTGCCATCGTTAGGTTTTAGGTTTTGCTTTAGATGAATCTGTCTTTGAACAGTCACCGTTATTGGTTTGTGAAACCCACGTTGAGATCTTAATCATATATCTGTAAATTGTCACTTTACTTGAGTTGCATTTTACCTCAATCTTGCCCGTGCCCGACCCCGTTCCCGACTCCAATGATCCCGACCCCGACGCCGCCCGCCCCTACCCCCGGCGCCCGTCAGGTATGCCTTCTCTCTTGTTGTTGTCATGGTTGTGATAGTTGTAGTAGTATTAGTTGTACTAGTAGTGCTAGTGGTAGTAGTAGTATTAGAAGTAGTGATAGTAGTAGTACAACTAGTGGTAGTAGTAGTAGTAGAATTAGTGGTAGTAGTAGTAGAAGTAGTGGTAGTCGTTCTCTTGAGACATATGTGCTTGTCGACCATCGTGCCGTTGTTTTTTGCAGGTTTTGGAAACCTCACCGTGCAGGGGAGGTTCTGCCGATTTTTTTTAAATGACAGTATTTTGTTCCATTTTTGTAGAGAAGAGCCCATCGGAGCCGAGTCAGAGTTCCCGTCGCCGTGCCGGTCTGCCTGCACCGCGTCGCCTCGCCACTACACCGACCCGCCACGGCCCCGCTAGCCTGACTCCGCCGCCACCCTCGGTATAACCCCTCTTTCCATATCATGGTCGTAGATCATGTAACCTAGTTAGGCGTCTCCTGTTCGAAAGAGATACAGTTGGAGGTATGAAGATCTTTGTATATCTATGACCGTATCTATTTCAGATTGTCCATGTTTTTTGGACAGCCCGCGGATGCGTAGATGGGTTAGTTTCCATGGTCTGCTCCGGTTCGAGATAGAGTTTCGGCATCACCTCCCTGTTGTTCTTCGGATACGCACTCTTCTTTGGTAGGACGTGTATCTGGAGAACAGCGGGGAGGTGCTGTCGAAATTCTATCTCGCATTGGAGTAGATCATGGAAACTAACCTCATCTATGCATCCGCAGGTGGGATTAGGACCTATCCTGACCTATTAGACAGTAGGAACACCATGTAGATGCAATTGATGGTTACATTACTCGCTGATACATATGTTAGAGGATGGATGACCATCAGTGGATGTACACGGGCTGGAGAAGTCAGAGTGATTACACCACGGAATGGATGAACAAGACCAATGCTTTCTTGAACAGTGCATTTGCCAAGGCTGCTAAAGGACATTGCCTAGTTTTATGTCCCTGCAGCAAATGTGGAAACAGGAGAAGGGTAAACAAGGTGGAAATGGGTAAACATCTTGTGAAGAATGGATTTATGCCGGACTACACCCGGTGGGTCCACCATGGTGAAGCCCATCGTATGAGAGAGGAGGTGGTGAGACCATGAGTGGAGGCTTTTGATGCTGATGCGGGGGGTAGCAGACATGTTAGATGACTTTCACCAAGGATAGTTCGATGAGGGACGTGAGAAGGAGGAGATGGAGGCAGCCGCACAGGCGTTCTACAACATATGGACTCGGCACAGAAACCCCTTCATGATCGGTCAACGGTGTCTCAACTGGATGCCATTGGACGCTTAATGGGGTTGAAGTCCGAGTTAAACTTGAGTCGAGAAGGCTTCGATAAGATGTTGGCCGTGATTGGCACCCTGCTTCTGGAGGGCCACATTCTGCCAAAGAGCATGTATGAGTCACAGAAACTCCTTCGTGAACTTAAGATGTCGTATGAGAAGATACATGCTTGTCCAAAGGGGTGTGTCCTATTTAGGAAAGAACATGAGCATGCAAAGTTCTGTCCAAAGTGTAAATCCTCTAGGTACCTGGAGGTAGACTCTGATGATGGCCAGAAGAGGCAACTTACGATCCCCATGAAATCTTACGGTACCTTCCGTTCCTACCGAGGATCCAACGGCTATACATGACCGAGGAATCCGCAAAACAAATGACATGGCACAAAAATGGCAAACGGTACAATGCTGACAAGAGGGCCTCAATAGATGAGATGGAGAAGTATAAATACTCCCCACTTCCCAAACTTGCTGTTGGGAACCAATTCAACAGAAATCAGGAGCATCGGACACAACTGTCAAAGTCATCGGATGCAACCCTAGCGTCCGATATGGCTCAGATGCTATAGTGCTAATGTCACCTGTTAGAACTAGCCGTTACACTACTAGACGCCCGAGTAGCATCCGATGCTACCCCATCAGACACATCCGATGTAGATTTGCCCTCTCTGGAACCTCACTGGAACACATCGGACGCTAGCGTCATTGTGTCCGATGACATAGTGAACATCGTCTGATACATTCAGTGAACCAGGCCCTCACATAATAGTGTTTCTGTTGCATCTGATGTAGGAGTGCACTAGCATCCTATGGTTCTTCAAACCCTAGCTGCGCACCTCTGAGTCAGATCGGACGCTAAGCCATGTCATCCGATGCTGCCGTCGCCAGCGTCCGATGCATCAAACAACACTCCATTCACATCCAATTCAAAATTCTTGGTGAACAAAGTTTGCTCCAAATGATCTTTGGGCTGTCCCTAAGCTACTTAGTGCTAAGTTTGACAAGTGTGCACACATTTGACTCACCTAGGTCAAGCTAATAGTTCATAACCCCTTTATAGTACATCCAAAGGAGAAAAAGGTTCCTAAACTAATCTAAGTATCTCTCAACAAACGACACTTAGAACTAGTCCATCCTTAACCTTGTCGACCATCTTTTGGAAGCCGAAACAAATTCCATCCATAGGGGCATGAAAATCATTGATTGCCCAAGCAATCACCATTATCGTGACATAGCTCAAATTGCCTCTACAAAACACACGTTAGTCACAATAATCTTATATTGTTGTTAATCATCAAAACCCACTAGGGGCCTAGATGATTTCACATAGCATGCATTGCCAAGTGGGCATGTGTCTCGTCATATGATTTTGGTAGTTGGCTCCTAGGGAATATTGACGAAAGTAGTGCCAACAATGCATCAAATGCTATGTTGCTAATTCGATAGTGGGACTTGATAGAGAGCAACCTGACAGGGAAGGAGAGTCCTCAGTGGATAGACCTAGGAAAAACTAACCGCTTCAAATCAGCCATCACTCTTTCAAACTTTGGCTTTCTTCCAGCCCACTCTGCATCTATGAACAGGTCAACAACTAAATCACTATCTAGCAATGTGTTATCGTCGTCGTCCTCCTCCTCCGCTGCAGTCCCATCATCATGATGAGATCCATGCATGTCAAATGGTTCTATAATGTAGGGACCCGTTGTGTTAATTTATATAAATCGGATGTCATCCACTTGACCAACCCAATTTAAGCAAACCAACCTCGATGATCCTCGTGAGACGCCATCCACATCTCCACTACCTAAGGATCCCGGTTGAGTATCATACCAAAATAGCCGCCACAAATCAAGATTACATCTCAACAATAGAGTACATAATTTAGTGAAAAACAAATATTATAGGTCTTGTTGAATTAATAAATTAATCTTTACAATGTGAATGAAGACACACTAACCTATGTGTAGTGAGGAAAAAACGATTACCTTACCATGTAACTCCTATTCAATGAATAAATTAATTATATCTAATAACCGGTGGTCGCCTTGCTTATGGGCGCCGCCACCATAGCTTGAACAACACTTGCCATTCACCCACTTTGCCAGCATCGATGGGGTGACATGGCCACCAATGTCCTGTAAGTACCTGCAAAACAACTTATTGGCAACACTGTTGTAAGAAAAATGGACCCTAGGCCCATTTACTTTGGATTTTGGTGTTTGATGACCAACACAACCAAAATTGGACTAATGAATTTGCAAGTAATTGTTTTGTAGTTCAATAGGGTGCAAGACGTGACTTGGATGAAGGCGGCATGATGATCCCACGATCAACACCATAAGCAAGACCATAGAAGCACAAGAGAAGACCCAAGATATCAAGCATAGTCCAAGCACCAAGATAGGACCCAAGCTAGATGCAAGATCGTGGAGAAACGAGCTACACAGATGTGACCAAACGCGGCCCTTATAGCGACCGGACGCATCCAATCAAGATGCTCGGCAACAGCAGGCGTCAGCAGCAGCGACCGGACGTTGAGGACTAAAAGTGACCGAATGCAACGATGGCACTATTCATCATCTCGGCAACATATTCAGCATCGACTGGACACATGAACTGCAGCGTCCGATCGAGTCTAGAGAGGTTCCAGAGCGGCGACAGTGCGACTGGACGTGTCCGATCAACAGTGACCGGACTCGGCAGTGCATCCGATCAACACGCGCTCCAACGGTCGGGACGACCGGACGTGTTTGGTCAGTAGCAGAAAGCTAGGTTTCGCCCTCAATGGCTACTTTCTCGGTGAGCCTTATAAATAGACCCCCCAACCAGCCAGTTGAGATGTGGAGAGTTGAGGAAACATACCAAAGGTGTTGATACACCATTTTAATGATCTCCACTTGCATAGAGCTTAGTGATTCATTAGGTGATTAGCGTAGGTGCTTTGTGAAGTGCTTAGGTTGATTAGGACCACCGCTTATGCGCTTGCTCTAGGTTTAGGCCTAGTGTTTAGTGAGGTTTGCACACCTCTTACCACTCGGTGCTTGCGCCCACCATTATTGTACATCGGAGGGGCTTGTAGCCATGTGAGATCACACCAACCGCGTTTGTGGGGTGGCCGCCACTGTGTACCGAAGGGAACAAGGCCCGCGACGGTTCAGCCGGAAGCTTGATAGTGAAGACGGCGGGGAGCGGTCCGGGAGAGGCTTGTCGAAAGGCACACCAGAGACCCACTTCCTCGTGGGGAAGGCCTAGGGCTATCCATAGAGTTACCCGACCAGCTTGGCCCTTGCGAGGGATTCCTTGCGAGGGGCTCCAACGAGGACTCGGGGGGAGCTTGTGCGCTTCTCGATACGTTGGGTAAAAATACCAGAGTCATCGATGGGAGTTTTCATATCTCTACCTTACTCCTTAGCTTCCGCATTTACATTGTTTGCATAACTCCTTTTACAGTAGAGATAGCAACACACTAGCAAAAACCGTAGTTTGCTCATTTAGATAGTTTATCTTTTTGCAACGGTTTTGCTAAGATAGAAAAAGAGGCCATAGTTTAGAGTTGGAGTTTAAGTTGCCTAATTCACCCCCCCACTCTTAGGTGTCATAGTTCCTTTCAATTGGTATCAGAGCCGGTTGGCTTCAATTTGGACCTTTGGCTTCACCGCCGTTGAGCCGATGCTATTTAGAGTGGTTGAGATGGATACCTCTAGGCCTCCACACTTTGACGGCACTAACTTCCCCTACTATAAAGCTAGAATGGCTTGTCACCTTGAGGCGGTAGATTTGGGTGTTTGGAGAGTCACTCGTGATGGGATGAAACCCATAAGAATCCCGTTAAACCCACAAGAGTGAAGAAAAAGAAATTCATTCAATGCTAGAGCTGAAAATTGCTTGTTTGAATCTTTTAGCATGGATGTGTTTAAACCAAGTGTTTCACTTTAAATACGGCACATGAAATTTGGTTAAAACTCCAAGAGCTCCATAATGGCACAACTAATGTCCGTGAGCAAAAACATTGTCTAGCTAAACAAAATTATGATTCCTTTAAATTGAATGATGATGAGCTTGTTCGTGATATGTATTCTCGTTTGAATCTAATTATCAATGAGCTCCATTCAATAGGATTAACAAAGCTAGATGATGTGGACATCGTGAGGAAGATCATCTCCATGCTACCACAAAAGAAATATGCAAGCATCATCACCACCCTTCACAACATGGAGGACTTGAGCACCATGACCCTAGCTATAGTCATTGGCAAGATAGTGGCATTTGAAATGTCATGCAAGATGGGTCAAGAAGAAGCCTCTTCATCAAGCAAAGGCAAAGCTATCACATGTAGTGAGAAAAAAAGATGAAAGGCAAGCAAGTTGAGACAAGCTCAAGCTCCTCAAGTGAAGAAGAAGAAGAAGATGATGATGATGATGATGATGATGAAGATTCAATTGATGATGATCAATCTTCCTCCTCCACCTCCGACCTTGATGAAGAATCAATCAAACTTATCAACAATGTGGAGAAGATGATCCAAAGACTCAATGTCAAGGGTGTGCCCATCCAAATTCAAGATTTCATCTTCACCAATCAAAGAAATGAGCAAAGAAAGAAAGGATGCTATGGATGCGGCGAGTTGGGGCACTTTGTGGAAGTTTGTCCAAACAAAACCACACCCAAGACAAAGAAGAAGGCATGCAAGGACAAAGCCCTCACATCAATAAGGTCATGGGATGATTCTTCAAGTGAAGAGAAGACAACCACAAGAGGCGCGGGCACAAGCACTCATCATCAAGCACCTCACCTGTGTGCCTTAATGGCACGAGGTAACAAAAAGCCTATCCCAAGTGATAGTGATAGTGATGATAAGCTACCTTCTTATGACGAAATTGTGCAACAAAATCTTAACTTTGCTAAAGTTTGCACTAGTCAACAAAAGAAGCTTGAAAAATTAAAAGAAAAACTAGATTGCTTACAACAAACTTATGCTACTTTGCTTGAACAATATAAAAACTTTTGCCAATCTTAATTTGGAGCTATCTACTAAAATTGAACAACTTGAGACTAGGCAAACGCAAATAAATTGCACAATAAATGATGAGCAACTTGTAAAGAAAAATGAAAAATTAAAGGAAAAGTTAGCTAGCTCACAAGATGATTATAAAAGTTTGCTCACTAAAATGGAAACCATGTGCAACATTGTGATGAGCAAACTAATAAAGTTGTTAGTCTTGAAGCCATTGGGTACAGACCCCCACTAAGGCACCTAAAAAGAAAGGTTCAATCTTTGACATGTCTAAAAAGGATGCCTCTACTTCTTGTAATGATTTATGTTTAGACTCACCCTGGTGGCAACCAAGTTTGTGTTGAAAAAGTTGTTGTAGAAACATACACACAAGAGGTCGCAATGGAGAATGAGGCAACTCAAGCAAGAAGTGGCTCGCCTCACCAAGGACTTGACTCAAGTGAAAGGCAAGACAGAGCAAGCCCAACTTCATCAAGATAACACCGTCAAGGGAGTGAAGAAGCTTGATGAGGGACAAACCGTGGATTGCTATGTATGCCACAAGGAAGGGAAACAAGTCCTATGAAGTGCAAGGTGAAGAATGGAGGAGGACCTAAGAAGAAAGAGAAAATAAATAGGAAACAAGCAAGCTCTCCAACACCTACACCAACAAGGTGGACAAAAAGGCCTCCACACCTTATTTGTTGAAGAAGAAGAAAAATGACAAGGTGGTGGCGATCAAGGTGAACAAGCAAGCCAACAATGGGGCCAAACGCATTTGGGTGCCAAAGGAGATCATTTCCAACATGAAGAGCACCAAGAAGGTTTGGATCCCAAAAGGGAAGTGAGAAGTCCAATGGACTTTGGGGGAATTTGGAGACTTGGCAAAGTATGGGTGCATTTCATGGGGTGCATCATTATGGACAAGGAAATTGCCAAGTGGGTTAGTGAATACTATGGACCCAAATTCTCCTTCCCATGTTAGGTAACTAGATTTAATTTCTTGCAATTTCAACTAGCATCTAGTTCCTTTTCATGCCTAGGTTTGCATTTGCATGTTTAATCTTTTGTCATGCATACACTAGGTATATCTTATGGTAGCCTTGCTCGGTTTCACTCTTAACCCTTGGAGCAAACCTACTTGGTTTAAATTGTTTAGGAGCACGGCACATAGCTTGTTTTACAATTGTTCATCTAATATGTGCCAAAGTCCAAATTGTAGATTATTTCTCCCAAATATCACCTTCGAAAATGATTCTCACATTGATGTGATGTCATCTTTCAAGTTGTATTTTTTATTCTAAAATCAATGTGCATGTCTCCTACAAGTATTCCATACTTGTGTGCACAAATTTAGGGGGAGGTTACTCTACAAGTTGGATGCTTTGAGACTAACATCTTTTCAAGCATATCATGTGTGTAGTAGTCTCATTACAAGGAAAATGGAGTCCTCGGTGTTAAGCATCATACTTCAAATATCCACCACCTATTGCAAGTGGTATAAATCAAATTGGTTTCCACATGTGGTATTTCTAAACCATTATCATCATGTTGATTTTACTTTGGTATTTATATGCTTTCTCCGTGCATTATATAGATTAAATTTCTTAAGCATTAATTTGCCAATTATGCATAAACTACATTCTCCATCATATGTATGCATATATTTAGGGGGAGCTTAGTCTATGTAATGTGAGAGTCAAATTTTGTGACCTATTCCACTCCACATACAAATGATCACAAAGTTTGACCCTCCCTTGTGCTACTAATGTCTTCCATTTCGGTGTTTGATTCCAAAGGGGGAGCATTTGTAGGACCAAAAGCAAGCTCGATCATAATAATTTACAAGTGGTAATGGTCCGAGAAAGGAGAATAGTGGATTATGGAGTTAGGGGGAGGCTTAAATCCATAATGCCATATGGGGACATTTGCAAGGGCAAGATAAGTTTCCAAAGATGTTTACATGTGGTATGCATTAGCTTACATGTGGTATCTTTCAGCATCATATAACCTTGCCCTTTGCATTGCATCCTAGCAAGTAAATAGTTTTTAAATTCCAAAATTTTTATTATTTGCTTGTTTTGGTCATGTTGTCATCAATCACCAAAAAGGGGGAGATTGTATGGAAAATGGACCCTAGGCCCATTTACTTTGGATTTGGTGTTTGATGACCAACACAACTAAATTGGACTAATGAATTTGTAAGTAATTGTTTTGTAGTTCAATAGGGTGCAAGACATGACTTGGACGAAGGCGACATGATGATCCCACGATCAACACCGTCAGCAAGACCCTAGAAGCACAAGAGAAGACCCAAGATATCAAGCATAGTCCAAGCATGAAGATAGGAACCAAGCCGGACGCAAGATTGCTAAGAAACGAGCTTCA